>NC_064550.1:20890410-21159585 GCF_023856365.1 Brienomyrus brachyistius | reverse complement strand
CAACTAAGGCACGTCTCTCATTCCCTTTAGCAATGCTAGCAATTTCCCTCCCTGCCTTTTGTGAAGAAATCGATAGCAAAAGACACTGTAATAACTACAAGGCACACTCATCCTGTCCGGAAATCATCTGCATGCATTACCTCAAGTACACCATGCTGTGAAAGGCCCGGGGGCCATCTTGCAGAGATCGCGTTGGCTGTCCAGATTTGTCCCATCTATGAGGACACTCTGTTAAAGCAGACCGGGAGCAGAGGAAACAGCAGCACCCCACACACAGCACAATGTCTGCAGCATCTCTAGGCAGAATTTATCCCTGTAAATCAGTGTTTCTCAACCCGGTCCTCAGGAACCGCCAGTCAGTCTACATTTTTGATCCTGCCCAGCACACAGGAACCAAACGACTGAGAACAAACCAAACGTAGATGCACATGTGCTGGGAGGAAGCAAAAATGTGGACGACTGACTGAGGACCCCCCAGCAACAAGGTTGGGGGCTGGGGGGGGGGGGGGACTCCATGAAACCTTAAAAACAGGGTAGACAAGAGAGATAACATGGAGTAAGGGGGCTTGCCATAAACATCTCAGGTAGGACTCCCACTTGTATCCCTCGTGTATGTCTGAATGTGTTACACATGGACCAAACCGTATCGAGGGATGACCAATTTCAGGTCCCCAGCCGGCAGAACAGGGGTGAGCATTTAAGGCCCCCTTGCCCATCTCATGGAGCTTCACAGACCTTCAGAGTCACAGCAGGTCTAGAACAGTTTTATTCGAAGGTCATTTTCATAAATGTTTTGTTGATACCGGAGAAGAAAAGGTAAATTACACGTCTATGATCTACTTCATGTTAAAATATGATATGTCCATTTACATAATCCTGCATGTTTTACAAACTTCGTACGCCACGCATCACATTTCTTCACTTGTTAAACAAGCTTACGCCCGTTCAGACACCTGAGAAGTGAAGCTGAGCATAAAGGTGATAATCGCCGATGAAAAGGAAGGACTCCAAATGAGATCACAGAAGCCAAATTAATCACTGAGATCCAGCTACCTAATTACTGTCTGGAGCAGCACCTCAGGGCCCGGTTAGCATGGCCATGCGCTACCCAGAGCCCGGACGGCATGGGCTGTGAAGGAGCGACGCGTCCCCACAAGCTGGAATGCCCAGCATGGGGAAACTGCAGAGAGAGACGGTGCTCGCGAGTGAGGAGGAAGAGGGGGCTGGGAGACTCGCGTTCCAGTTCAGCTGAAAATTCGGCACTGCGTTCCTGCAGCTTTCGGGGGACGGACGGGTTTCCAGGAACCACAACATACGGCCCTTTCCAAGCGTGGAAACCTTCCATTTGGGCCTGGGACCATTTCATGTTGACTTCTTGCTAAGTGGATGCATATGCTTCCCAGTGCATCTGTGTTCTGGGGATGGGGGGGGCGGGGGGTGCTCTTCTATGTGCAAAATTTAAAGCAGTAAGAAAGGGAACACCAAAGCCCAGAATGTTCCACAATGAAAAGCAATCGTTTTTAAAAACTAGCGGGGATATCTCAGTCTTCGTCAAATCTCGATCTCGTTAAACGGGCCGTGACAAATGAGGCTGCTACCCGCGCAAGAACAGGCGGCGATGGAGTCATGCATTTTATTTTGCGCCACGGAGGACTGAAAATTCAATTGTTGTCTGCGTACATCTCGCTGCCCCAGCACTGTAAAAACTGCTTTTCGGATTCATTTATCTTGCGAGATATTAATGCAGCCCGACGTCGCCGAGCGATAGCGATATGTGTTAAATCTCCAACAGCCCCTGCAAGCTGGGGCCTGAACAGTTCCAAGAGAACCTCAGAAATAATCTCTTAAGCAACAACAACCACAACACACCGCATAATATATATTCAAAAATGAGTACAACATGATACAAATATCTTTTTTAAACCCTAATGGTAAGTTGCTCATTTTCCCAAAAAAAAATAAATAAAAAATTTGGTTTGTCTGGCTGCATGTTGATGGCATGGCTTATAAAGACCCACTGTGACCCAACCCCATCCTGCCCCCCCTCCCACCCTGGAGCCCCCTGCTTCTATGGAGACCACGTGCACTTTACCGCCATGGCATTTCACGGCATGAGCAAAGCTCAGCGTTTAGCGCCTTTAATTAAGTCCTGCGGTTTTTCTTCAAACTCCAGGTTGGCAGATAATACTTCCAGACCGACACCCTCTTCCCAGCTCCCTGAGACCCAATTAAAAATAATATTAATAATCCACATTTCCGACTCGGCTGGCCTTTTTTTTTTTTTAAAGAGGCGTGGTGGTCTTCTGCCCCCATAAGCGTCACCCCCTCTCGGCTCGTCAGGTTTTACGGCTTTCCCCCCCACACAAATCCGAGACATAAAGCTGTCATAATCAGCTCGGCTAATTCAAACACGGGCATGCTTCGGGGCAGCTTCAGGGACAGAAACAACCCCCCCCCCCCGCCATCCCCCCACCCCACACCCCAAGGCACGGAGCGCTGTCGACAAAACCAGCCGCTCCATTCGTTTCCCCTCAAAAACTGGACAATCATCACTGCGAAAATGTAGAAACTATAAAAAGTTCCAGAATACCACTCGAAAAAAAATTTTAACTGACTGCAAACAAAACCGTGGGAAGGTAAAAGCAACAAGCAGCTAGTTAATTTAGCCTTGGATACTTGTTTTAATCAACCGCCACCCCCCCCCGAAATCCATTTACTATAGCTCAGTCCATGTCAAAAGGGCTAACAGCAAATAAGTTAAGCTTCAAAGTGACAGTGAGGAATTTGGTTGTCCGGGTGATGTATTGGGCCTCCATTATTCTAGATTTGGAATTCAATAAATCATTGATGTGTTCTATGAATAACGGGACTTGGGCACCTGAGGTAAGAAGCAGCAGGCCATGGCGCTGACAATGCAACCGCCGGACCTTCAACACACCCGCCTCTCCAGACCCCACCCCTCTGCCAGCATGCCCCATCTCGCACCCCCATGCGGCGGCCCAGCGAGTCCCGTCTGTGGCCCTTACCTCACGGCGGATTGGCCAAAACCTTTTCATGCGCCCCCCCCCCCCCCCCATCCCCGGTACCATCTGTAGCCTAAAAACACAGGCCTGCTGGAAGGTAAGCAGTCGCTTAGCACATAAAAGCAGCCACAGGGGTCAGGCATTTGACAAAATCTCCTTTAAAAACCCTCCTCGGCCTCTTGGGGTTGCGCCGTTGAACCTTCGACGATGAAAACTTAAGATACTAACTTGAATTGGGTCTAATTGGGTACTTTTTAAAAAAAAAAAAAACAAACAAAACAAACTAAGCAAAACAACTGAGGTGCAGATATTTGCTTGTTGGAGCTGCAAAAACATTTCATCATCACATGAAGGTAGTTCAGACAAAAAATAAAAAATAAAAATTCCTCTATGGATTTGGTATCACCTTAAGAGCAAAGGCAGGATACTTGGCTGAAGGCCGTCAGCATAAACCGGGTGTGGGGAGCAGACACCTCGAACCCGATCAAGAGAGGGGAGGGAAACAAAGACGAGCTCGGAAAACAAAAATTATATAGAGCACAACACGAAGGTGATAAAAGGGAAGATTAAAAAGGCAAAGTTAAAATAGGAGATAACCAGGGGGGCCGCACTCGGCCTGTCCGCAAACTGCCGTTAAAAGTATGAGCACCCTCCATTCTTTCGGAGAAGGCTAAGAGGCTGGAATTAATCACAATACACACACACACACACACACACACACACACAAAGGTGAAAACAGCCACTGAGCTCAGGGGATGAGGTGTGAGGCACGGAGAGCGGCTGAAGGTGACTGGCTGGACCGGGGGTCCAGTCCCTTGATTCACGCCCTAAGACTGGCCCAGTGAACATCATTACAGAAGTGTGGGCATGTCCCTAGCAATGTGGGATTTCCGCTCGTCCAAGTTGACTCCCCACCCCCCAGTGAAAATCCCAGGTCTGCTAGTCAGAATCCTGACAGACACTCGTCCGCCAAATTTCCGAGCCGGGATTCCGGCAGCGACGGCCGATGCCGATTCCTAAAGAAACGGCATCAGTCAAGATGCTCCTGGCTAACGAATCGCTCCATCTGCTCTGCGGGAATGCTGAAGCAGCCCGATCCAGATCGAGCCCCACTTCCGGGGGAGTTAAATGGGTTAATTAACATCCATTTATCAATTCCGGCATGCGATTCCAAGATACGTCTCTCGCAGTTTTTCAAATTATCTCACGCCAAAGTTATGTTGATTCAAGGAAAACCCACGTCCGTATCCAATTTAATGCACATTTGAAGGTCCGCTCACCCCTTATCTGAGTGTAGGGCACCAATCACACAATCTGCAAGCAATAAGAATCATAATTACGTATCAAAAGGTTGGTATTGGTAGGTGGGGGGGGGGGGGGGGTGAAACATAAAAGTTTAAGCTTGTTACTTTTCACAGGTCACTGGACTGACCTCAAAAACCCCAGTAATAAATATACCCATAATGAGATGAGGAAATGGATCCATAACGATAAGAGACATTTCATTCCACTTTAGCCCCAGCAAGTTGGGGCATTTAAAGGAAGAAAAGGTACCATTTCATCATCATTACCATATACAAGGGCGGCCGGGGAGGGCTGGGTGGGGCTGCCCTCCACCACCGCATCCGTTTTCACAGGGAGCTACAGTCCACACTTCAAGAAAGGGCCGGATTATAGGGGCGAACAGTGGGGGATTTACAGAAGAGGTGATTCGGCGGCGATGGTGATCCCAGTGTTGCATCCTGTCCAATGCGGTAATAATTTATTTGTTTTTATGCATAAGTGACATAAAATTGAGAAAGTGGGGTCAACCGGCTCCCGGAGCAACTAATGAGGTGACATCGCCTGCCAACCCTGGATTTGAACCGACGATCGTCTGATGACATAGTATCCTAATCCACTCAGCCACACACAACATCCAACCCCCCGCCAAAACTGCTTTCCGTTTCCCTCAGACTCCCCATGATAATGCCCCCCTCCCCAATCGCCCCAGTCAGGCTGATAAAACGCCAGGGACTGAATTAGGTTTTACAAATAATCCAGTTTCCAAGCAGACAAACCCATTACCATGACGAAGATAACCACCTCTCTGTTGGCGGGAATTAACCATTGTTCCAGGAGCATCTCTCCTGTAGGACGACGCCAAGCCCCTCGACGTCGCCTTACTGTGCGACTCCTCGGGTTCGAGTCGAGCAGACGACTGATGTTCCTTACCATGTCTTATTTACATCTCCTCGTACCGCTGTAAATTGATGACTGTCATCCCTGCGCCTGGAGGCCATTACTCAGCCCTGCTTCACAATAAACAGCTGTCAACGTTTTAATTTTTTTTTGTGCAGTAGGCTTTTGCTTCAGGTTGAGGGATTTGATTTATTTCCGTCACAGCTCTTCGGTGAACCTCTAAATGCTTTGTTTGGAGAACTTTACAAGCTTGACTCATTCTTAAAAATGGGCTTCAGTGTCAAGGTGGGGTGGGGGGATTAAAATCCTAAAGGAAAAACTGGTTTTGAGGGAAATACAAGCGCAAAACAAGGAAACATCAGAGATCTTCATGTGGAAGAACAGCGCAACACAGAAATAAATGTGTCCTTTTCCTCGCGAGTTCAATTCATGGGAGCAGAGCGATTTCGGTCGCAGCCTCCAATTCCAGACGCTTCTTCGCCCGAGCAAACCACAGTCGATAGCAAACCCCGCAAATACGTTTATGAATCGTTCAGTGGCTGCATCACTAGACTGCGCCCCTAAATAAATAACAAAACATAAAATAAGTCCTTTAAATAAGAACTGCAGCTGACAACTAGCTTCAACAATACAGAATGAAATTACAAGCAGCTTGAAATAATCGGTTCAATTAGGGACGTCCGCTGAGAATCCATAGGATAGCTGTGGTTGTATGTGACAGTGAGCTAGCACTCAAGGATAAATACACGCTTGGTATGAAAATACATATGGATGCAAATACAAAAAGTGCGTTAATTACCCCAAAAAAGCATATGCATCCAAAAACAGAACCAGAGGACATTACGTTTCATTTACAAACTTAGCATACAAATATTTGTTTATGGATTTTTTTTTGCAAAAGCAGGGTCAGATGGGTCCTGGAGCAATTGGAGATTAAAGTGAAATCACTCTGCTGACCCTGGGATTTGAACCAATGACCCTTCATTACAAACACAGCATCCTAACCCACTGCGCCACTCACTACCTAACAGAGGACAGACAAACGAGAAAATTGTTGCCTGGAAGAGCTGACAGAAAACATAGCCACACTAAATGTGGGAAATTAATCATAAAATAACGATTAGAAGCCCCAATTCTCCCGAGGACAAGGAGAAAATCCTCACAACACACACCCACACACACGAGGTAAAGGCAACAGTGTTACTCAGCAAACCACGTGTAAGGGCAGATTAAACAGTATGGTAGTTACATAAACTTACTAAATCAAATTACAATGGTTTATCACCACAAATTGCTCAAGATGCTATATGAAAAGATACTGATTTTCTGGGTACAGGAACATGCCAATTACCACCTCATTGAAAGTTATGGGAAGTGTTTGTCTCACAAACTTTTGCCTTTACAAAGACCTTGAGAAAAATATTGAATTCATAAACCAACATACGGCTGTATCTCTTATTAAAAGTGCAATTTCCATCGACCGCTGGTCGGAACAGGAGGTGACCAGCAGAAGGGCACGTCTCTGAACAGCAGTATGGCGTTTGAGATTTCCACAGTGACACCAGGCTGTCCAAAAGCCCATCCGTGAGAGGTGCTCTCTCTTACCGGAGCCAGGCTAACATGGCTACTGGGACCCCTCCCCCGTTTTCACCTTTCTCACTGCAGTATCCGATAACAGCCTCTCAAGGTTAAATACGCCCGAATCTCAATAAGAGCTGTAGGCACATAGCCAAGAGTTGTAGATAAATAGAGCTGGACCAGATATGTAAACTCATCTGTCTTTGCAGAATTTTCATGGCTGCTGGTTTGCCCGTTGCGGGAGTTCTGATCTTTACTTGGCGTGTGTCCAAAGTCACGACGTAGTGCGGTTAAATAAATAAAATAAAATAAAAAAAAAATAAGCAGTCAACCTTCATTCCAAATCGATAAGACAAGCTCAGACCTTAGCTAGCCTTGCACCACCCTTTGTCCTTCAAAGCAAAACTAACCTGTTTCAAATAGTGTGCCGGTTATCAACGGTGTCTGGTGGGACAAACACAATTCAAGGTTTTTAAGCGTTTCGCGCCAATGGGCTAAAGCAAGGCAAACGCAGCCTCTGAGCAGCTTTGAAACACTAAAGCACAGAAACCCCCCCCCCTGCATAAGTATTCTGGGCCAAGATGGGCACAATGTAACCTATCAATCGTTACAGATGGGTAAATTAACGAAAAAGGCTGCAGAGAACGTGGCACGCACTTTGCGACAAATCCTCCCCTCCTACCCGCACCACTTGATACTTTCTAAATTGAAGAATGTTTCATTCACACGTGGAACAAAAGCCGTATTGTTCCATGGTAATTTGAGGAGGAGGGGTGGGGGAACCAGAGACAACATATGCTTAAAATTCACTTCAATTTAAATTTTGAAACAGCCACTGGGTATGTGTATATAGTATATAACCTCCATAACATTATCGAGATTGGGTTCTTTTTGTGTAATGAAAGACCAGTACTAAATACACAGCCTCCTCAACAGAGCTAAGGCCTCAAGGGAAGTATCAGAGACTTAAGATCCAATGACCTGCTCCATCGATGACTTTGGATGCAATGATTTCCAGTTGTAGATTAGGTAGACATCACCAAAAACAACATCATTGTCTAGAGCCAGACAGGGTGGCAGATAGTGTGGCCAGACAGCAATAGCACAAACCTTAAAGCACCATCACCAAAAACAGGTGACTCTCTAAAACACCCAGTAACTCCATAATACGACGCATTACCAATGAGTACAGTCCAGGCTTGTGCGATTTGACGATATTAAACCTCGAACCATTAAAATGTCTCAACGATCTGCCTTTATGGAGAGATCTTTAGTGTCATGCTACAGTGCACATTCTATAACTTCTATATAGCTTGTACACCGATCTAAAGTTGTTCCGTCAGCCAAATCCTTTCTGACACACCAATAAACCAGTAACCGCCAACGGTAAGTAGTGCCTTGGATTTCGTCCTCGCTCCCTTTCGCGCCCTCGTCCCAACATACAACGCGCGGCATGAAACACATTCTCTATTTGGCAACGCAGCGGCATAAACGACATGGAGGAGTTGGTCCCCCATAAAGACCATGACATCAATAATATGTAACCAATCTGACCCGGCACAAGCAAGTGTAAAGATAAGGTTTGCACGTCGGCTGGCAACAAGATGAACCTTTTTAATGCCTCAAAAATAAATAACCGAAAGAGTACGCTGAGTGAGTTTGTCCTTTGAGGTTTCTTTACCTTGTGGGATAATTCTAGTCAAAAACATGACAATTAATTTTGTTGTACTATTCAGTAAGTTGCAAAATAGTTTTAAAAACATGAAAAAGAGTCGTGATAAGATCATGAATCATGATCCAGCCAGGAAAAAAAACGTGATGATTTCGCTATAATCGCCCACCCCTAGCCCAGTCATCCCGAAATATCTACACATTTTGCTTTGGCTGATATACGTAGAGTTGTCTTTTACTATGCGTTCAACACCCCCCACCCCCACGCTGCCTAATATAAGTCAGACCGTGAGATGATCAAACTCATATTAAACGTCCTCGCTTTTACTCCACAGCAACAAACATGCTTATTACACACACTACAGACGGCAACCCCGGCATCTTCCCCCGACACTGTGAAGCCATCACGCGCCTGACATTTGGAGGTGCTGACAGGTCGTTAGCATCTCTTCTGGCTTGCATCTCTGTCGCCACGCGAGTAGCCTTGAAGATCTGTTTTGATGAATGTTAAACTGGAAGTCAACATTCCTTTTCGAGCCGTTACTACCCAGTGCCGAGTCATCTGAGAATTCCTACAATGAGGGCCAAGGATTTAGCAAAACTGTCAAAGCAAGGAAATAAATAAGAACAATCCAGGCAGAGGGAATGAGTATAAAATGACTGGGATTACAGGCCAGAATTACAGAAGGCATAGGATTAAGGATGCAACTAGACAGGGCTGTTGGAGGGGCACGAAGACCCTGGCAGATTCAGAGAGCTGTGTTTCATAGCGGACCTAAAATGTACCACAGAAGATCCCAGCAAGGGGTCCAAGGTGACATTCTACCAAGGGGTCCAGAATTTCCAGCTACGCCCATGCCACTACTCAAGCCTATTTTTGCTGACTACAAATAAATAAATATGAGCAACCATAAGTGTCCTTAGAATCCAGAACAAGGTTATCTTGATCTGAAGCCATGCTTTAGAGTCCAACACAACAACCCTAGTCTTCTACCAAAGCCCCTACGTTCACAAATAAAATTCAGCAATGGTCTTATGTACAGTTGGTGCCGGTTGGTGATAAGTTTGAAATACGGAGAATCCATGGTCCTGAATATTTAGGATTAAATTAACATCAAATATGGAAACTACAGGAATGCAACCTAAAGGAGAATACATTACACCAATCTAACCACTGAAAGTTCCTTACCTGTTTATTCTATTGTAAGACGTGGTAAGGAGCACCACAGCAGTATAGATACCTACATTAAAATTAATAAATGTAGCGTCCACCAAAGCCTTTCTAAGACTGACTATACCAGCACAAGTCAACGCAACTCAACATAGAGCAGATTAGACAGCCACTCCTTCGGCAATTAAGGTACAACCTCGACCACGGCAGGTGAGGTCTCGGCGTGCATCAGGGGCCGTCCCACTCGCTGAAAAACCCACCTCGGGAAACAAGCGACACGTTCATTATTCATGCCCTAATACAGAAGGGACTGAAAAAAATAGGCAGCCATTTGTATTCCGTCCCAGGCCAACACATCAATTACGTTCTGAAATGCCGCAGTGGAGCAGTTATACTTAAGCATTTTATGTACTTACACCTCCAACCTAACCCAGTATGGCTGTCAAATCTGCAGGACGCTTATTAAATTAACATGTCTCCCTAAACCACAAAGCGATTTAGTCTGATATATAGTTTGTCAGATTCACTAACAATAATGTTGACGGAGAGCGAGAACGGAGAGAAACCCAGCATGCCACATAATTAAGGCTAAAGTACCCAGGATGCCTTGAGAAAGCAACTTGACGAGGGATACTTTAACGCACAAACTTTAAATTAAATACAGAACGGGGGTGGAGTACTTCTTGAAGCCGTATTTTCTTTTTTTAATGATGAAATGTAAATACCGTCATCGTACAAAGTCGTCATGTTGTGACATTCATTCTGTCCTTTTAACGTTAAAAAATGCTTCATTATGAAATTCATTACCTCGTATAGAGAAAACAATAGGTGGATTCCAAGGTGACACCAATACAGCACTGCATTATCATCTATAATGTTATTTTATTTGACAGCCCTGCCAAAACGCTCAGTACCTGACCTAAAAGCATCAAACCAGTCCCAGCTAGGAGGCGGGGAAGCCCAAGTAGGTCACACCTTCCTTAACCAATGGAGAACGACGGTATCCGTCGGGGTGCACGAGGTTGTATACGCTCACGCCGGAGTTCGCTTTGAGAGAGATGCATTTTAGGGCGCTAATATACCATGATGTCAAATTCCAGCAGCACTACTTCATTTACTTTGCTAAGCACAGCATGTTTGGTCCAACTGTAGGTCTGGTGGTATAAATTTAAGGCCTGGCAGATGGCCAGGTCTATAAAGCACAAGCAGAAACCCTGCAGAGTTCACACTTCGGCAGCTAAACTATATAGTAATACATTGGTCACACTTGTTCAGAACTGGTAGCTCCACTCATCTTGCTGGAAATTCACAACAGCGGGTTTATTGGCGCACACACACACACACACACACACACACACACACACACACACACACACACACACACACACACACACGAGTGTTTGCATTCACAACAAACCGCTCGGCATTACTGGGAAATGAACGAATAGAGCTGTTTCTCTAGGAGAGCAAATCATAAAGATGAGCTTCATAAAGATAAAATATCGTATCAAAATCCAACCGGGTGGGGTAACACTTGAACTCGAACAGCATGTCTGCCATTTGTTGTGCTAAAATGGTACCTTTTCATGGAATTTTTGTACAAAGTATATTTTTTATGACTATATTGCCTATAACCATGATAGATGTCATGTTACATCGTAGCCTCTCTTAAAAATTACATGACGTCGTGTTATTACATCATAGCCTTTCTTAAAAACGGTAGTGTCATTGTAGCTTACCATAACCCAGTGCCGCCCAGCATATGCTGACTCAGTGCCTTAAGCACAATACAGTGCATTGCAAGCTGATCATACGACCTCTCTAAAGCAATACTGACTGATTTTTATATAAATGCTACTAATCCACATAGCGCAATGCATCACCCTAGAAAGGAAACCAGGTCCGTTTCTATGCATTTTCCCGGTACCTTGAAAAGCAGATGCGCGTTATCATGGAGAGGTTGGGGACTCCCAAAGTATCACGCCCCAAAGATCTTCCTGGTTTGCCAGGATCCGCCTCATGGTCCGAAAGGCAGAGTTGATTGGTTAGGGTCAGGTCAACAACCTTAAGGAAGGCTCCTAGCAAGCATGCAACAAACGAGGCCTAGTTAAGGACAGGCATGTCGACGATAGGAAACCTACTGAACCTGAAAGCTCACTGTTGGTACAGTTCCAGTGTGTGTGTGTGTGTGTGTGTGTGTGTGTGTGTGTGTGTGTGTGTGTGTGTGTGTGTACGCCCTTAATTTCCTCCCACTGCCAGTGAACTGGGTCAATAAGCACTCTCTGTTTTTAGGCAAAGACTAAAGCTCCCAAAGATAAACACCAATATTGAGGAAGCGCTTCCCTATGGCAAACCGTGGACAGAGAAAGGGCCCCTTTAAGATTTTCAGATAATGCCAGTTCAATTTCTGCCCATACCTCAGCTTTAATGAAGACTCACAAATGTCTATTATGGAGAAGGGAGCGGATTGATTTGGATTTGTCAAGGAAGTTCTGTCAGGAAAATCCAGGCCCAGAATCTCTCTCAAAAATAAGTGAAAAGAACAACTCTGAATATATGTACATATCCATAAAAATAATAAATATAATACTTGAAAATGCATAATTAAGCCGCAGAAATTATGGCCATAGCAGACCATTAACGAGCATTGTTTCAAGGAAAAACAAACAGCTTAACACAGAACAATTGAGCCAGATTTGCCAAACCTTAAATTCATTTGTCACGCCAGACCTCATCAGCGACACGATAAGGACACCTGCGTACAAACGGCAGACGCCGAGTACAGTACTTCAGGCTTCTTCAATCATCTGCTGTATAGTTCGCATTAGCCCGGATATGCTTTCCACACGCACACCGGTATGACTAAGACCGACGCAGCCGATCTGCCAAATCTGTTTTGCACATCACTTCCAAGCCAGTCCGCAAGCTCAAGACACTGAAATCAGATCCAGAGAAAAGCAGCTTCCCTATAAAATAAATAAAATTAAATAAATGGGTTACCGAAGAGCATTTTATAAATGAGGCCAGGAATCGAACTTCAGAATTTTTGCTACCATCCAAATGCACTAGTTCAGAAATTTAAAACTGAAATAATAATAATAATAATAATAATAATAATAAGGTGGGTGTTTAGTTTTTTGTACTCACGCTTTGTGTAAATTACGAATGGGCGATAATGTAATGTAATATTATTATCACTACTATTATCAGGTGGATCATCATCATCTTCACTGCTACTACTATTACCTGAATACATAAAAGAGCGTTGATTAGACGCACAAAAAGCACCTTGTACGACTTAAAATCTAACCCGCATCCAGGCACCAGAAATCCCTCAACCCCCGCGTTCCGACAGGCCGTGATTCACGAGCGTGTCAACGGTCCGAGGCAGATGTGGGCGCTGCTGGGCATCATTAGGTCCACTCTGGGTGAGGTGCCACTTGCCAAAAGTGATTAAAAATTAGCTTAAGGAGAGACCCATAAAACGTACAGGTACCGGGAAGATGCGACGACGTCCAGACCGAACTCACGCCGAAACATGACAGCCCAGAGGAGCTCCGCGACACTTCTCAGCTTAAGATTTAAATATTTCCACTTTTACTGAAATGGCAGCTTGACAGTATTATTCAAAATTTATATGCAACTCTGCTGTTTCCATCTTTGCCTACAATCTAAACAGATCAACATTGTTTATGATTACACTGAGTTTCATTGCTCGATTTGTTTTATTATTATTATTATTATTATTATTATATGAAATTCCAGTTTAAATCCAGTTTTCCTCCACATTTCATGTATATAATTAGCACGCCGATCCTAGGGGAAGTTATTTCACTTGGCCATATGTTGTTACCGTATGTGGTTGTATCACCACGATAATTCCCCACTTGACTTGATCTGACCAAAAACCGCCAATTGTGCCAGCCCTGTCACAGTCAGCACGCAGGTTATGAATGCGGACTGAAGGTTGTCAGTTCAAGTGCAAGGGGAGGTTTCCGGCGTAAGCAGATAATCTGGATTGCTAACGGGAAAAAAATATCCTGAGTGACAGCTGGGTGCGAGCCGGTGAGGCAATTAAGCGAAATGCGAGAGCGCATTCAAGTCTGCCATCGTACGGGAAAGGCACCATCGGCGTACAAACATCGACGCAACATGCAAAGACAAGGAGATTAATACATTTAGCTTATCATGCAAACCGCAACTGGAACACAGCACAAAAAGCAAAAAACATTTCTTCAAATGCCCTGCAAGCTGCCAGAACTTTGGAGCTTTTAGTAAAAACCTACAGCCGACCTGCTGATTTTCAAGGAGATAAGTGTACAACTGTAAAAAAAAGAAAAGAAGTGTACAAGTGTAAAATCTATTTTCTAGTAGTAAAGAAGAAAAAAATATATATTTGGCCCTGTCACCGCACATTTGACCCACAACGAAATTGCTATTGATCCACCACATAGGGCTGCGTTCTCTTTAACATGACACCTGCTGGGGGTGTCCGTGTGCCATCGTCCCACTCAGGTCACCATCTCTGCTCCCCTAACGCTAACATTCAGCCACAAAACAGCTCTGTCTAAAAAAAACGGATTCACTCATATTTGCTTTTCCTTTGATTCAACCCCATTAAAAGAAAAGAACTATTAAGCACGGAGTCGGCATTTCCTTCGAGTTTTGCAGGAAATCCTGTCTTAAGAAAAAATGACTTAGAAACGCAAGCGTGGTTGTGCTTGTATGAGGTGGTCAGACTCTCCTCCGCTAAGCATGAATTTGTAAACAAAATGGCTCTCAGCTTTTTGGCAGTCCCTGGTCATTTCTCCCCCAATGCTGCTTTGTAAAATAAATAGCTGCTGCTAGCCATCGCCAGTCCCCACGCAGTGGCAATCGAGGACACGTGGAGCGAAGCCTTGCAAGTCATTAACAGCTACCGGGTTAGAGAAAGGCAGCTGGCGATTCAGCGAGGAACAGACGCCTCCGCTTTGCGGCCCCGCGGTCCCACCGTGCTACGCGTCCCGGGGTAAGGGGTGATCGATCGACTACCGGTTTAGGCAAATTAATATTATTGCTTGGGTTGCACACCTCCTGATGCACTCAGGAAGATGAAATGGGGGGGGGGTTTGTTGTGGGATAATTGAGACAGTTAATCTATGCCAAAATGAGAAGGTGAGCAATGTAATTGGCAGGCATGGAGTTCAAAACTACCCTGCAGATCTGGTGCAACCACCTCACAGTTTACGCGGTACATTTCATGTGTATTAAATCAGTCAACAAATTAGGAGATAGACAGATAGACGGATAAAACACAGCACCACGATAACACATTAAAGGCTCCAGCTATCAGTGAAGCAGTGTCCCACGTCACTTGTGCGTGTGCTACGCTTAACGAGCAATTTAAAAATCATTTACATCAGTACTTTGTTTAATATAAATCCACTGAGGGGGCAGCCGGCCCGCCAGATTAGCCGCAGATGGCCGGAACGCTAAACGCTAAGCAAGATGCCTCCTTGGAGGAACCACAAGGGAAAGAGGTGCTGAAACGATCCAGCACCTCCCAAGAACAATGAGAGCGACGCGCCCGAGTACCTTGCTAACTTACACATTTACGAGTAGCCGAAGTTCATTCGAAACCAATAAAACAATGTTCCGGAATTCTGATTCATTTTAACTAATACAAAAAAAATAAAATAAAATAAATCTATACTTGAATTTTCAAGCTAACATAACACCACCATGACTACTATAAACAGCACCAGCTATGCGTTATAAAATAAATCCCCACTTCTTAGTTCATTACTGCGTTTATTTTGAATTAGTAATTATGAAAATGAGGCATCGATGCTTCCATGTGAATAGCCAGCAGCTTCAGGTCTCGGGGGAAGGGGTGGGGGGGCGGCAAGAAAAGGGCTAAATAAAGAACCCATTTGCCCACCATTTCCCTCCATTCCAAAAGTAGTCTTCAGTTTTAAAAGGGTCAGATTAAAGGGGCTTTAGAAATAATCAGAGTTCCTCAGAGGGACCTTTTTCCATGCATTTATTTTTAGGAACGGAGCATTCCCTTGGCCCGCCTGATGGACGGACATGAAAAATTAATACCTCGCAAAACCGACTTGGAGAGCACCATCCTGGGATGCTGTCCTGCGACGTCTCCTTCGGAGTCATTCTGTAAGTCTCGGCTGCGTAAGAGAAACACAGGCCAGCTCCCAAATATCGATAACTGATTATGTATAATTGAGTGTACGTAAACGTGAACAGTTCCAACCCTGCATTGGGCCAGAATGAATTTTAAGCGTGCATTAAATTACCCAAAACTTAAATTTCTGTGTTAACCAGAAAATTTCTGACTTCAGTGCATTTTTCTGGCAAAGCAAGGATGTAGCAGCGCTTGGTGTCTTTTTCAGCATTCCGTATTTTGAACATTTTAATCACTCTCTAGATAGTAATATAAAGCCTTCATTATGCACCGTTCTAACAGGAGGGTCAAAATCTAAAAAGCTGAACATGTCGACTGATTAAAAACAACCGAAAGCTCTCTTATATAAGGGGAGTTGGAAACTGTAAAATGTAATTAGCACATTCTGAAATAATAAAATGACAAAAATGAGGGGTTATTTTATTCTAAAAACTTGTTGGCGTAAGACTACCACATTGACCAACAAGGAGTCCGAGTCATGCAGAGAGTTCAATCAATGCGAGATTGATATTTCAGATAAAACACCTGATTTAATTTCTCACACAACGCCGTCTGCATAAGACTGCTATCCATTTTTCTTTCATTTAAAGTGTTGGGGGGGGGGGGGGGGGTTGAGACCCACACATGCACACAAATAAAAACGTCAACAATATCCACTCCATAGCTGCGCTGTAGACAGCTGCTGATTAATCGGAATGGAAACTGGAGCTTAGCTGTCTGAAAGAGACACAATCACCCATCAAAAGGACGTACAGATGGCAGCTAAGAAAGCAGGTCTCGCTCGCACAGATAAGCCCGGCATCAACATCTGTCTGTCTGGCTTTCACGGACCCTATTAGTTGCCTTCCCTCTCCTCCGGTTGAGCCGACATGCCAAAGAGGAACGGGGGTTGGACCCAGATTAATCGTGTACACCCACCCTTCTCCCCGCCCTCCGCGACCCCTTTCACCCTAACCCCACTGTCAACGGCGCGTTTTTAGCACTGGTAAGCAACATGCCAGTGTGCAGTGTGCCCCTGCAAACCCGGGCAGCAGCGGGCGAGGGAGTCGTTTCGCTCGAGTCCGCGGGTCACGCTCACCATGCTCACGCAAAATAGGCCCTAGTTAGTGAGCGCGTCGATTCCTGCTGCAGCGCCGTCGGACATCCATCTTGTTTTCTGACGCCTGTCCGCCATAAATACTTACAGGTTCACGAGAGAGAAAGAACAACAGAATGCTAATAGCGATATACATGCTACAGAAAAGTACTGCGAGGTAACACAGTAAATAGGCAGAGCTAACGGATTCAAACGACATCGGTACTAAAGAAAGAAAAAAAAAACAAAGCTATATACAAGACCAATAATGTGACATGTTAACGCTAAACGGAGAACCGGAAAACATACAAGCACTAAATGCTAATACTGATTAGCATGCTACAGAACAAACACTATGGACACTCCCACCTCTCAAATCCGGGACCAGTAAATCCCATCTTCGGAACATCTGTCTACCAAAGTTTACACTAGAGTCCAAACCATTAATATTACCACCCCCCGCCCCCCACATCAAAGAAACCCACAAAACAATAAGCGTTCGACACCAAGAAGGACAATGACAAGAACAATATGGCCCACTTTACTCGGGGGGGAAAAAAAAAAACCCTAATTGAAATCACTATATCCCAATAGGCACTCTCATGAGGGAGAACTTCGTTTGCCATGTAATATCTCTTAAATATACATTTTTTTTTTTCAATTAGCAGTTGTGTGCTGTAGCCCTAGCTGTTACAGTCGGAATTGCTGCAGAAACACCCGGGGAGAGCCAATTCCCACATTATCCAGAAGTCAGGCAGCACCACGGATTCATCGGACTGTTCGCGCGAGACCGGCCGGCTCCAAGGGCGAGACGGAGGACTCGAAGTGGTGGGGGTGGGTGGGTTGTCAGTGTTCATATGCACAGCTGAGGTAACTGAAACATGCAGCGCACGAGGAAAAGTCGTCTTTCAGTCAGCTAGCTGGAGCCGTCTCCAGTGCTTAAGAAAGGTGAGGAAGACCCATCTAATGAAAACAGAAGGACCTATCGACTCTACCCCCATGCATAAGGATGGACGCCATCTTGCAAAAAAGTGCATAAAACCTCAATCCATATATTTGATCCTTCATATAAGAAAAACGCCCAGTTAACGACCAAGTCTTGCGTCTATGATCTAAATGACCATACATAACCCACTGCTTGGATAATGCAGATTAATTATTGAGGGATTCATTTCTTTTTAATGCAGGATATATTTTAGAGTTATATATACATTCTACCACAGTAAGTAGCTCTGTCAACCAAACCAATAATTACGGTCGTCTACAATCTGCAGTCACCTACTTGCGATATCACTGGACATAAACATTTCGTCGCAATACGGGAAAAAAAATGCAACACTGCAATCATCAGAAGTTGTGTCAGATAGAGGGAAAGAGTAATTTATTCAACACCAAGTCTGCAGTTGTGCAGACAGTCATAATGATGGTAATGGAGGTGGGGGGGGGGAGTGGCAAGTGTATTCTGACACCTTGAAATACACTTATGCCCCCCAGGGAAGGATGCACAGTCCCTGATCATCGGCACACTTACATAAACCACCATTCACCCCCCCCAGACAGCTTCATAAGGTGTGAAGTGGGTCACAGCTCAGCGTGATTTGTGACGATGTCGTCATTGTCCCAATCCTATGCTTTCATGCCTGTCTGCCCTCCCACACCCCCAGCCCACCCCCCTCCCTCAGGTCCCCACTTTTCATAACCGAACTCTCTCCCAGCAAAGTGGCCCGAAATAGGTCACCTGTACACTCCATTAAAACAGAGACTGTGCATCACAGAGCACAGGAGGATCTTTTCAAACAACAGCTCAAACTCTGCTGGATTACACAGCAAAATTCTTCCAAAAATGCCTGCCTGTGCACCGGCTGTCAAAAAGCGAGTCGTCCCTTCTTTTATATTTATTTACTCGCACGTATGCATTTCAGCATGACGCCAGCTTCGGCTTCGCAGAAAAGCATCGCAAATTGTGCGTCGCTGTACAGCCCACTATAGAATGACCCCTTTGGCAGGAAAATTTATAATCCGGGAAGGAGAGGCAGCATGGAGTGGGGGGAGAAATGAGCAGAGACAGCTAGAAATCCACTTTCAGGTGTCAGAGAGACATTCACTCCAACGAATACAGGCCAGTAATCATTACTGCTTTACAGCAGGACAAAATGGGGGGGGGGAGGGGGGGTCTGCAGAGTGGTTACCTGTTCTGTAAGCACTGAAAGCTAAATGCGTGTTTTCTGCTAGATTTCTGCTTAAGTTTCAAAATCTCTTTGTTCATTTGTTACTTATAATTCATAACCAGGATAACTCCCATATCCAAAACTACACGTTTAAGGGAGATCTGTCCTTTTAATGCGTGTGTGTGTGTTTACATACTCTCCAGCAAGCACTCTTCAAATGGAAGAAGGGGGACAGGAAATCTCACATAGGGTGCAATCTCTGAAAGTTGTAGTTCTACAGTTCTTTGCACAAAAAAACAGGCCCTGGGATTACGTGATCCTCTCTGTTCACTGATGTGTTCATCCATTATCATACACCTTATGAATACAGAAATAAAGGGGCATAACGGAAGTGCAGCCTGGCCACCAGAATGTGCGGCAAAACTCAATGCAGTACTTGGCTTCCCATGATTCCTTGACTCTACAACAGAGTAAACAGCAGCAGAGATAATGCCAACATGCTCCCTGGGAAACGTGCGAGAACTGGCAAGCAAATGGCCATATTCCACACACTAGGGAACAAAGTAAGCATCGACTGACTTAAATTCCTACTTATGCTGGAGTGGAGAGATCATTACGGGGAAACTAGGGCAAAAAAATCTGATAAGGCGAATGGTCGCAAGAAATGCTGCAAATAAAAAATGAGATCTTGTATTCGGGAGGGGGGGGGGGAAATGTGTGTAGTCGCAACATAAAATAACACCATTCAGTTAAGGACCCGCTAATGGCCTAAGCTCGGCCAGGTCCCGAGTACCACGCTTGGCAGGCCACCGGTGACTCACTGCAAGCCACGCTAATGTACCCCCAAACACATATTTGTGGCTAAGTACCACAACTGTCAGCGCGTTACCCCGTTTCACATCAGCCAAGGGAAATGGCCTTGCATACTAGGCAACCCCCTGCCCCCAACCCATCACTCCAGGAGCCTCACATCAGCCTCCTAACAATGTTTGGCAAACAAAGAACAGGGAGCGTCGACCTGCAGGCCACCATGGGAACAATGTCATAATTATGGTTAAGGCCCCCCCGCCCCTCCCCCCACGCAGTTCCTCCAGTCATTAGCAGAACACTGCTATGAAAGGGCTATTATGACTTGAGGCTTTAAACCCCCCCCCGGTTTAATTGAGGGCTCCAAGATATGTACAATGACTATGACAATAACGTGGACAATAACAATTAATATTAAAACTGTCTGAATTCAGGGCTCTCGGTCATTTTCGCCCCCTTAAATGCCAAACCCTTGGTTCATTCCCAGGCATGAACTCTGCTTTTTGAAGGGACAGGTCAATAATGGAGTTGTGTTTCCATGGAGAGTGTCTCCATGGGGATTGGTTCCGTTTAGTATGTGGTGTGTGTGTGTGTGTGTGTGTGGTGGGGGGGGTGTTTCTTTCACTTTCCCCTACCTTGATCTCCAACATTTTATTAAGCACCCCCTTACAAAAGACTTGCAAGAGTTTTAGTGTGTCATGTGAAAGAACTGCATCACCAAGTGCCACGCTGGCGAAATAGCCCACCAGCGCGAGAGCTGCATCTCCAGTGGATCCGAGGAGGCCAAAACTCAGGCTGGGTGTTTCCCTGCTAACAGGGAGGCAGACCGTTTCCAAAAGGGGACATTATTAAAAATGAGTCTCAGATTACACTTCCCCTCTTGAGTATAAATCCCGAGATAACAGTGGGCGGGATACAAGCGACGTTTTACGCACAACTAATTTTTAACAATGCCATGCAGTTGTGCTGAAAAGAAACTAGCTCCTTCAAGCGCACTCGAAAATACTTAACCAATGTCTCCTGGTACAGTATTTCCCAATCTGGTCCCCAAGGACCCCCCACCCCCCACCAGACAGCCCATGTTTTTGTGGACTCTCTGGCAGGGAGCAAAATCAGACTGTCTGGGGGTCCCCCAGGACCAGGTCGAGGAAGACTAATCTAGTACTTTTAAGACTGCTGAAATTAACGGGTTTATTAGCAATAAGCTATTTAAAGGTCACTGAGCTGCTTTCAGGAAGTGTTGTGACTGACATTTTCATGGCTGGTCGCCTGCCCACCTGCTCCCAGGAAACGGTAACAAAGAGACGCCGCCGGCCAATCAGAAAGCTTGCCTCCAAATCAGCGCTCGTCAGCTATTTGGACAGCTTGACAGTGGCAGAATGAGCAGAGGAAACAGAAGGATGGTCACGATACATTGTGAAATAAAGTTTCCGCCCACATACGCACCAAAAAAGAGGCTATTTGACTATGTAACGCCTGTGGAAACACGACCCAGCTTGGGTGAGCCCTCAAAGCAGAACAATGGATTGTAAACTGGTTTTCCTTACAAAAATAGCAGTGACAGGTGGAGAGGGGGCACGTTCTGCAGAATATTTTGCGATAATCTGATATATTCCATCAGAGATCCCTCCCAGTTTACGTTACGCCTGTTAGAAATAGAGAGATTTAATTCAATTCATTTGACACATTTTACATGGTGGTCTTACTGCAATTTTAAAAAGAAACACCAATTTCCACAATAAATAGTGTTGTTAAAATGCTTAATATCACCATAAGGACTGGGGGGAAGAACCCTCTTATGCACTTACCTTAAAAAAAAAATTCTAGAAAAACACTCCAGATGAGATGACAACGTTATGGGAGTAACTCAATTACATCACCTATAAAATGCCGGCATCTGAACCTTAAAGAGGCGGAAAGTAAGGGGGTATCAATAAATGTGTTTTATAATGTGGACAGAGCATGCAACATGACTTTGCTCGCTACATTAAATCTGCATGAGTACATGAGCTCCTGAAGGGCCGAGCCCCAAAAAAGGCAGGGGGCGCTGGACTGTAGCCAGGGTATTTATGAAGTCAAACTATTCCACATCGATTTCCGCTTACAGACAGCAACTTCTTTAAGATGCTGTTTTTGTCCTGGCCCCCCTAAAAAAAAAAAGTATTTTCATTCAAGCTACTCAGAACTTGTATAAAAAAAAAAAGTTTGTAATTCACAGAAACGGTAACAAGCCTTTTGTTTTCAAGTAGAGAGAGGACTGTTTTGCTTGCTTCGAAAACAGCCACCTCGGCAGCTTCAACGGAACACGTCCATTTATTGACCTGATAAAGAAAAAGCATCCAATCGTTTGCCATCGATAAATCAAATGTTGCTGGGTGACATTTTGCCCGTCATCCTGCTCTCTAGACCGTTTTGCTAAACAGGGAAAGAAATGGGCAGTGATCGAATCCAGCAGACTCATGTCAATGCATCCATTCATTCAGCAACCACGGTGGCCTCCTGTCAGCAATACACGGGCCTTCACATTCCTCGATTTGTTTGTTTGTTCTTAATTAACTACGTGAGGACCGGATGGGGAGGTTCCACATCGCAGAACCCCAGCCCCATGTCGGTAGCTGGGGATGCCAATGCTTGGTATTTTAGAAGATCAGTGGCCGTCATTGTACCCAGAGACCAAGCTCAGGAGGCAAAGCAGACTTCCTCCAAAGACCCATATTCTCTGTGTTTCTGTCCCAAATCGGAGGATTTTGACGCTCCTCTGAAACCGATCCCAAAAACCGGCTTTACTACTGTAATGCAGTCTAAAGCTCTAATTACATTTTTGGGCTTGATTAGGAGAATCCATAATTATGTTACCTTTATTATGTAAATCAATTGGCTGATTTCTAGGAATTAATTATCCTTGTCCCAAGTTTGATTACTAAATCTGTCTACTAAAACAATGGTTTCAGTTCTTGGATATTTGTGTTTTTTCTACCCCAGTTTAAAGCGGAACAAACATTAAAAGAGATTTAATAGAGATGTTTCAGTTTTAGTTTAAAAAAAAGAATAGGGCAACATTAAAAAATAATCAGTTTCAGAAACTAAACCATTACACAGAAGTTTACATACACAGGCTATGCAGACACACATTCTACACATGCTATACGGGCCCTTAATGGAACTTCAACCAGTTGAAGTTTCAGGTCACAATCTGTCCCTGTACCCATGAACATAGTGCATGGCGATTAAAATACCCATCGACAAAAACAGGGTGAAGGGAAACTAATTAAAAATTAGGCTAGACACTTTTGACAGTAAACAGAATGACAGTAATTATGGTCATCTTTAAAGCAACCTTCTGAATAGACATCAACAAAGACCCAAACAACGAAATCAATGGGACACACAAAGATCTACAGCACAACGGGCTAAATAGTTCAGAATGAATTGGCCAGGAAAAAAAGGCCATTAACCAGAAATCCTCCACAATTCAACAGTCTAAGAGCAACAGGCCAAGACCATATTCTTGAGGATGAATAAGAACACTCTAGTCAAAGTTAATCAAACACGGCCCTTGACTCATTTGAGATTCTGACCTCACACGAAGACATTCTCCATTGCCTTCAGATCATTACTAGAGGGGCCGGCCTGAAGTAGAAGACATACTGACTTGCTGGGATATTCACGGAATGAAAGGGAACATGTTGTTGGTTATTGAGAACCCATATCCATGCAGGACAGTCAAAGCCCAAGAGAACAAGTCGTCACTCGACGATTAAACACCAAGGCACGTGTCAAACCTTAATAGGTTAGCAAACAGCAGCAGGGGAAAAAAAAAAAAGATTATCAGGTTGGGAAAAATGTTATAACCTTAAGTACAAGTGAGAGATTACATCATCCCTTTAAGTTCATTTTGCAGTAGGTCTACAGCCATTGTTGTGTGTAATTAATAGGATGGAAGCTATACTATTCTACAAACTCCCCCCTCACAGAATACTAATTTCCACAGCCATGAATTTAAACACTTCCTTCCCATGGCAGATAATGGAAGCAGAGGAACTGCAATTAAATATTGCTCAACCTTTGCAAGATTACCCCCAAGAACCAGCATACGAGAAGAGTGGAGCCATTATGAAACTAAGATAGATTAAAATATGACATGAATACTAAGATGCAGAGGAGACCGCCACAAAAACAACTAGGTTCACAAAAAGTGACAGGGTCCAATTTCTGCACAAGTCGCTCCGATTCTTCATTTTGTTCTCTACTTGTCAGTATAAGAGTTTCTGAAACTGTGCGGAATTACCTGATGTCCTTACCTGTGCCGGTAAAAATATGACTAGCAATGGTAAGATCACCACCAGAAGACCTGTGGCAAGGTCAACGAAAACCCAACATGAAGAGAACGCAAAACCCTCCGCGAACGAAATCAACAACCTAATCCCCGCAACCACTGCTCCTCACCGTCACCCGTCAAGCCACATCACGTGTGCGAAAATGACTATTATTAAGACCTTCGGCATGATGCAAAAAGCAGGAGTAGAAAGCTTTGCGAAAAGGCGGAAAAAACATCAGGTCGCACAATAGCCTTTACGCAATTCGATATACGGATATGAGATGCTAAATCCCAAGGGAGTAGACCCACCCACGGTATTCAGTCTTAACTCGCATTTTCTAGGCTCCATTAGTGTCTTTTACGTTTCTTTTGTGACAATAACGGGAAAAAAAAAAAACACTTTGGAGACACATCTAGCTTTCCTTTTTCGACTGGCTGATAATGGAAGCCATATTACAAAACAGGATTCCAGCTGTCACAACAGAGCTTCTCGAGATGCTCTGCAGGGGAACGCTGAGGAAGCCGTAAGAGCCGCAAAGCGTGCTCCGGCAGTCTTATCCACACGCACTTGTGCCGAGGCTCCGTCCTGAGAGATGCCTCTGTCTTACTTCGCCACGGGGGGGGGGGAGGTGGGGGTTTAATAAGACCTCTAAGTCAGAGGACGTAAATCGCCGCGATGAGGCGTCATTTTGCCAGGTTGCTGTGCCCGTTCCCTGTCAACACCCAAGCTCCAACCAAGAGGATCTCCTTCAGGGAAAACCACCTCCCCTACGTTTATCCACGCAGATCAGGAGACGTAAAGTGAAAATTAGCATAGCAATTACCACCTGTGTCAGCACTGTGGGAATAAACGAGGGCTTTCTAGGAAAGCAGGAAAAAAAAAAAAAAAAAAAGTACGACATGCTAATGTGTAAGCAAATATTACTCCCTTCAGAATTTAAGCACCAAGACATCCTGGTTCTTTGGCTTCATAACAGTCCTGACGGAACTAAAAGGCAGTGAAGTCCGCAAACTGAAATCTGAACTGAAAGAGAAGCCGGCTATAATGAAAAAATTAAGCAGACCACGATAACCTCCACTTACACACCTTCACAAAAAAAAAAAAGAGAGAGATACGTCTAGCCATAGTCCTGAAACCCACGTCTGCGGAAATACAGATAAATTCCAGGGATCCTTCAGCCACTTCCTGTTACACAAAAGTTAATCAATCAGAGCTCATAATGAAGTAAATTCCCCCACATTTCACAGTATATTTGTGCGCTAACCTACTTTCTCAAACATGGAGGATTTAGGCAGACAACTTCCCCCAAGATGAAAACCCTTAGCTTATCTACTTAGCGTTTCCATTTTTAATGTCATGGTGCTTCGAAGTGAACTGGCTACTAAATAAACCAGAAACTTCCAATTCACTCGCCTTTCTTCTTGGTAAGAAGAATCTTAAATAAATCACCTTCAGCCTAGGACTCCAGGATCCAGTTTGAACAGATTTCCCCAAAAAAGTACCACGCATTATTGCCAACATAAGAAAAAATACACATTAGCAGAATTAATAGTCAGGGGTGCTGCTAGAGATTTGGGGCCTTGAAATCGTCATAGCACCCCCCCCCCCCCATTTACGGCACCCTTAGGTATATAAAATCTGTATATAGTAAAAATTCTACAATAAATTCATCAAAAAAACAAAAAGCCCAATGAATGTCTAAAAAATTCAGAAATAGCTCAATAGTTCCACTGACACATTAAGGGAAGTGTTTTACAAGGGATTAAGCTGGGCTGAGTATCACCACAGTCCGAAAATCCACCTACCGAAAGCAATGTCTCCCCTCCCCTCCCCCCCGAGAGCCGTTAGGCCAGCCCGAGCTTTCAGTTCCTTTCTAAACCCCAAGCAGACGGGCTGCCTTCACCTTCAACATTAGGCTCTGCCAACATCTCTTCAAATGCCTGTCCCCTTGCTCTGATGCTCACATGTAGGAGGGCACTTTGAGCCCCAGTCAATCGTATCTCCAGAGTTCCTGGATAGACGGGATCGATGCAGAGTCAATCTTCCGCAGAGCGAATGCATCAATTTGATTCTTAAGGCTGCCCTAACCCTTTTATCTTGGCGGCGCCCTTGCAACTCGCCGCACATAAAGGCGGGGCAAGACCTCCCTGAAAATCTGTATCGCTCAAGGATGCCACTTTTTAGTCATCTACCGCAAAATTAGCATGGCGGCAGACTCAATGAGTCCGTGCACCTAAATGACACGAGGTACATCTGCAGGGAAGGTCATCGTCCTTCTCCTCCCAAGATCTCCACCACCAAGCACTAGCCTAGAGATAAATAAAAAATAAAGCCCACAAACACCATGCTCTTATAAAACATTAAGACAGAGAAAGCCAATTAATGACTAATAGCATTTTATTTTGCACATTGTGGGAATGGCATTGGTACTACAGAGTAATGTCTCATTATTATTTTCCCTTTTCTTTTGCAATAGAACCCATAAATAAAGAACTGTACTCTAGAACAGTGGAGAAAAACCAAAGCTAGCAGCTAAAATCCACATGCTTTACAAGGGGGATTTCAGAATACCCATAATCCCTCTGACACATTACTCCTTGTACTCCTCTCGGCTGTCCAAAGCTGCCTACGACCAGATAAGCTGCACGCAGAGTCAGGCCTCTCGCTTCTTGGACGGGGCACCGCGACGAAGAGAAACAGCGTTCTGCCACAAGCCTGAGACGGTGCTCGTGGTTTCGCACTTCGTTCCACATTTTTACGAGCCTCATAAACCACAACGGGCTTCAAGGGTGGGACTACAGGGGCACTGGCCCGATCTGAAAGCTGATTGGCGGCCGGAGTGCTCCCTCCTCTGTCATTAACCAATTCAAAACATATCATTGGCTAATGACAAGGTTGGCCCCACTCTATGAATCACGGTCCCTCTTATGCTAGAATCGCCCCTGATGGGCTTGTTTAGTAAACCTAATTACTTGCTTTGGATAAAAAGCATGTAGTGATCAACAAAAAAATATGCTCTCTGAGGTGCTTTCCGCTCCATGCTGTAGGATTTGTGACTTTCATTTTAAAATATCCTGGGAACTCTTAGAAAAAATCCTACAAGCATTAAACAGAAAGTATTTAATTCCTCTGATACCGTGTTTGAGCGAATCCCCTCAGGTCACGATTTTAGGGCGTTCCTCTGAATGAGCAAATCAGGGTCACCACTTCAAGGCTTCCGGGCTACGAAGGGAAGGCCGTTATTTCAATGAAACGACAGGCAGGAGACATTTGAAAAGGCTCGGTGGATATAAGCATGAAGAAAAACCACGGCCATAATGAATATGTATAAAAACAGCATAGCTTTGGCCCAAAAGCTGTGATTATCAAATATTTACTCTACGACGACATTAAAACCCTTACAGAAAAAGAATAAAATGCACATTTATTAGTCTTATGGTTTTAAAATGAAATGAGGCATGAATGTTGCGTACACGTTCAACCTTTACCCATCCGTTTTCTAAATGTGACAGGTCCAAAGCTTCACGGCTGAGAGGGAGAATTCCGAATGCCGTCAAGAGCGAGTCGGAGTTTGAGACCGAACAGGATAAACGCTACAAGTCATCTGCCTGTCAAAACCTCTTTGGGGGACACGCGGCCAGAGCAATGCATTCTGGTTATTACAAGAGACCGGAAACTTTGTCCTCAGCACATCATAAATTTTCTCCCCCCCCCCCCCCCCCGCCCCTCCCCTTTTGTCAACCCGCAGAGTGGTTCACTCCGTTATTTAGCTATTAAAGGCACTTGCTAACCGGGGGGGTGAATTTAATTTCTGCTAATCTGCATTTTTTCCACAGAAGTTAATCATTGCAGCAAGCCCCAGAACTTCCCTTCCGTTAAACGTTAGCATTAAATATTTTGAGCATCTTCGAGAGGCTCCTGGGGCACTAAACTCACTGTTACACATCCTCTTATGTTAGGAAACTGGCCCTTACAGAAAAAAACAAACAAATACAGAGAGCTTTAAAAAATAAATAAGTGCTAAAGGCATAATTTTGTGTCATTTCATGCGTGTACATCAAGCTTTATTGCTCGTCAAGGATTAACGACAAAATGCGGACATAAGTCGCAAAGAGAGAATTGAGCACGCTTTGATAAACAGTCACCTTTATTTTTAGCCACTGGATGTACAGCTGCTTGAGTCATTCCTTATTATTCTGGGTGATAACATTTTTCACCACTGCTGCCGCCTTGTGAGGCTTCAACTTATTTCTTTACATTTACATTTATTTTGCAGATGCTTTTATGCAAAGTACCGGTCAGACAGTCATTGGAGAAATTGGAATTAAGGGTCTTGCTCAGGAGCCCAACGGTGACATCACTCTGCAGACCGTGGGATTTGAACTGGCGACCGTCTGATCACAGGAACACAATCCTAACCCGCTTAGTCACACACTGTACTTAAAGAAGCACTTCCTTATATTGCCTAACAATAGGACGTCCGATAGGCCTCACACCAATACGGAGAAGAGTTTCTAGAAACCAGAACCCCAGAGACACTGAGGAATCAGACACGCAAAAATTCACTTGCACTTGCATTGAATGTTTACACTGAGATTGATTTGCATCACGCTTGCAAACCAGCTGACTCCATCTCTCACAAGGTGCATGAGGCCTGTCCCAAAAGCGTGAAGCCAAATGAGCTTTCGAAAATAAAAGCCTCCAAAGATGGCGGTTACCCATGGCATCCTCTGTTTAGGCAATAAATAAGGTGCCGATCCCTCATTTTAACTGCTTTTCCTAGACAGGCGATTATCAGCTAATTACAAAAGTACATACTTATAACCAACAGAAGTGAAACAAGATTCAAATCTTTGTTTCCTAAACAGTTTAAGAATTTGCTACAGTGTGCCCTGTATACTGGTACGGGCGGAGTGAAGTCCATGCAAGGGCTGAAAACCTCGCCGTGTCAAATGGAATTCCCATTGAAACGTCAGTAGGTGCTGGTAGGGAGTTTCTGCTCAGAGTACTGAAACCTATTTTAAATGAGCATTCAACACAAATAGGGAAGTTCTGATGACAAAAGAAATATTTAAAATAAAAGAGAAGAGGGGCAGTTCTCCATGCGAGGTACGTGTGATGCGAATCCTCCAGCTGCATGTGAGATTACAGAAATGATTAAAAAAAAAAACACTTACATCCATAATCAGAGCCTTTGTTAAATGGGGACGTAACAATTTAACAGTGCAGAGAGAAAGAGAGAGAGAGAGAGAGAGAGAGAGAGCTAATACTCCTCAGAACATGAAAAATGGCAAGGTCTGGCTTGGGGAAGGATCAGCAACAGAAGACAAAGGCGCCCAAAGGGACGGACACGCGCGCACACACACACACACACACACACACACACACACACACACACACACACACACACACACACACACACACACACACCAGATCACCTGAAAGGTTGTCAGGAGAATCAAAAATGCAGTAATACACATGGGTTACACAAAAACCAGAGACGAGCCGAAAGGACCACGGACCGTAAATGAGTAAGACTAATAAGCTAAGTGAACTCGCCTTAAGAGCCAACGGAGTGCAATGGCTGTAATCAGAACATGGCTGTAAATCGGCTTAGAGCCATGCTGAGGCCTCTCACTACGGGGTTTGTCCCTCAGCACGACATATTGCAGGGAGTTGGGGACAAACAAATGAGAAACAGGCAGTGAGGTAAGGCGCCGTGAGGACGGAAGGAGGCGGCTCGAACTGCAACTGGGCTTCGTAATTCTGACGAGCGTCCGGCCTGCAGAGGTGCCTGCTTGGTTACCTACCCAGGGCGAAAGAGTGCGTGGCGTTACGCTACATTCACATCACACTTCCAGAGCGATAATTACAGCACTCTGGGGCAGGTGTAAGCAACAAATCAGTGTTTCCCATGAAGACATGAAGAATTTCCAGAAGTTATATTTATGGATATCGGATGATGTAATAATCTACACGGACTGACAGAGGTAACAAGTCGACAGGGCACCTTATTTATTTCTCTATCATTTATCTTACAGCTCTATAAAAAGGTCAACTGGGCCTCTGGGGGGGGGGGGAGCCATGTTAGCTTAGGGCCCCCAGAAAAGTTAATCTACCCCTGGCCACACTTAAGAGTTAAACCAAGTTATAATTACGGGGGAGCAAGTCAAAAGGCTCCCCTCACACAATGTACTGCACGAGGAAGTCGAAGGAACCCTAACCTTCCTCTGCATTTTGAAAGCTGCATAAAACATGCTTAATGCTGTATTTCTATTACGATCAGTAGCGAAAGATACAACTTAATGTAAGAAATTTACATATCATTCAATTTACATTTTGAGTGTTTAATTTAATGAAGTATCCAGATTAGCAATATCGCAAACAAATATTAGGGGCGGCAACCTCAAAGCTCGGCAGTGTTGCTTCTCTCAGCTCAAATCTGAATAATGCTTGTTAACCGGTACTGGAACATGGGCCTAGGTGATAAAAAAGGGAAACATGAATTTAATTTCCAGTTCGGCTGATTGCTTGATGGCCTTTTATATGTACGGACTGGTAGCAGTTTCAAATGAACTTTATTGAAAGGCATCGAACCCCTGAATATCCTTTCATTGATTAAGAAAAGCAGTCTGAACTGAACAAGCATGTATCTTACATACCTTCACATTTGAACATAAGTTACCTTATATGATGGAAAAATGGACTGGATAATTCCCTCTTGTTTAAAACCTGCTGTAGCCAATCTGCATTAGCTGTGAAGCGGTCCCCCACAAGTCCGACACCAAAGCTAGCCTGTTGATTGGTCGCATAATAGCCCACGTGATCGTGGCATGGACAGCTCTAAATGGCTCCATTGTCCCCTTTTCCAAAAACTCATTAAGCAAAATAAAATAAAATAAAAACTACTGAAGGTTTAACTATGCAAGTTAATCATTCCCACGGTGTGGCAGAACGTTCACAAGGAGATGCTCATCACCCAGTTGGGCACTTGAGGCAACCAGTGGATTTAGTCTCTCATACCTTCGCACGCCACACGTTTAAAAATGTGATGTCACAAAACAAACTTTACTCTTCAGAATAGCGATAACCCATTTGCTGAATTACTTGTGGTACCATTCGTTTAGTCCACATGAAATGCTTGGTCTTAATTTCCCCACTGTTCATTTTCATTTACGATCAAATTTATGATCAAACCTCAGAATGTTGGATTAGTACAGACATGCAACCTAGGCAGAAAACCCATTTAATATTATTATTTAAATAAAGAACACAATTCCATTACTGGAAGAAGCTGCATATGGTGCTCCAACCCAATGGTGTAAGTCCTCCGATTTGTTCTACCCTGTTAGGTGGCTGTTTCTGTGGGTGCCTTTTTTGTTCCTGGTCCCACCCACTATTACATCACATATCTCTCCATTCTGATAGGATGGGGTTCCTGTTTCATCATTTCCTGTATAAGGCCTATCCAAGCAATGGAGAGAAGACCATTACTTTTTTTTTTTTTTTTTTTTTTTTTTTTAACTGTTGACACATGAATTTGTTTAGCTTTTTTTTGGATTCGGTTGCTTTTAACGTAGATATAGTGATAAATATTGTGTCCACTGTGAGCAGCTGGGAAAGTAGGGAATGCTATGCCATTTTGGTCTGCGTTTAGTTCGGTAGGAGTTAGGCAAGTTGTGCTTTAAATTTTCATCTTTTGGGTTAAGAAAAAGGAGCATTTTTTCTATTTGGTGATGTTCTGTTTGCTATTTTCGGCCTGGTCAGTTCCTGAAGCCGTTTCCCCTGCTAATAAAAGTCAGTGGAACATTCAAAGTAATGGCCTCACTCCACTTTTTGCTGCGCCTGACTAGATGCAACGACGGTGACGACATGAAAGCCAACCACAGCACCACTAAAATAACATCCAATCAGCCGCTGTGTTCCAATCACCTTAAATCATATGCATCACATTGATTGCGAACAGCAATGGAGTAACTTTTTAAATCTTTGACGAACTGGTTCATACTAAAACAATCCCACCCGGACAGAGGCAGAGACCTAATCGTGTAGCAGAGATAACACTCAGTGCTGCAGAACTTAAGCCCTTCGGGGAATATAGTACTTGGGATGCACGTTTTTTTGCAGCATGCTGACTGATGATTTAAAAACTGTCACTATATATATTAAGACTGGATGGCAAATATCAGCAAAAATCACATCACTTTGACAGCATTTCACACAAACCCCCAGATACACTCACCAAAACATTTATTTGTACAAACATATGTACTATATAATTAGGCACAATCCAATGAGACTAAAACAGAGATTAGAACAACCAGTGTCATTAACTTTAAAAAATGTATGTATATATATATCCCTCATACACATAAATGACTATAATTGCACTATTTCTGTGGTGCTTTTCTATCTGGATATATAATCCTATTTGTAATTACGGTACCTACATTACAGAGAAGCGAAACACTAGCCTTGCAGGCTAGTAAACTAAATACCATAAACAGATTAACCTTTCAAACTTCTCTGAGGCTCCAGTGCATTACGATTGTGGATGCACAACATCATTAACGTTTCCCCCACCCCCACCCAACTATGATGAAGCCATTCCAGGGAACCGACGGATTCCATTAAAATCCTTATATTTCCATTTGCATATCACCGACCTGAAATCCAACTCCGCTACCCCAACGAGCTTTTTGTTCGATCGGAATTTATCTGCGATTCATCCCAAGGCAACCCAGTTAAAATTTACTTAAAAATACATATTGGTTCATCCATCTCATTCATCTTGGCATTTAAGTTTTAAACGGATGAATGAAAGTAATGCAAAGGTAGGTGAACTAAAACAAGGTGACCGAGGCGCGCACACATAACCAATGACCGCCGCCGATTTTGCACTTCAAGTTTGTCGCGGTTGTGGAGTTGGCCACGCCGCGCCAATCATTTCGGAACGCAGAGAGGCCAGAATCACCACTCCGTTTTCTCATTTCACAGAGTTCAATCACTAGAGGTTGCATTATGTATGTATTTGCCCCAACACGCACACACGTGCATTTGTATATATGTGCATTAGCATACGAGTGCGCGTTTATCAGGAAGAGAACAGGTGCCGGTGATGTCACAGTTCAAAGTGACTTCAGGAGCAGCCCAGCTGCATCCCATCAGGCTTCAAAACGCAGCTTCTTTACGTCTCCAAAATGTAGAAGGCCTCTCTCCTAGCTGAAACCCTAAGTCCACCACCTCGATCTTCCAGTATTTGTTTGCTGCCTTCATTTTCTGGATTATTTTTTTTCTGGACGACATTCAATCAAGGCTTCCACTACTGGCCCGTGATCCATGTCTCCTCCACAGGGCTCCTGATTTGCTTTTAACTTGACCCAGATAGAAGAATCATTTGCTGTCTGGCCTTCTGTCTTATTATTAGGATACCGTACCTCCCTCTGACCCAAAAAAAAAAAGCGCACGCAGATGGCCCCCGCGACCAGTTAGGCAATATGAAGCATAACTAAGTCTGATCTCAGCTCAGGAGGAGGGGGGAGGATCCTGGATGATGAAGAGATCTGGAGGACCTGACTAAGATGATGTCACGGCACGCGCTCATGCGAACGGAGCGCGCACGATTTGTCAGGGCAGCTGGTCCGGCTGAGAAGCCGAAGATCTCCTGACGAACTTCCCGTCTCCAGACAGCAGCATAATTTACCGTCCAGCCTTATGAACGGGTAGTTATTAGCCAGACAGCACAAACGCTGGAGCAGCACAGTTGGCGGGGGGGGGGGGGGGGGGGGGGGGTTATTAAAACCAAGCCGGGAAAGTTAATATTTCGTTAACAGTCAGTTTAGTAAAGAATGGCAAAATACCCAATAAGCATATATCATTCATTCCAAAAAATATAACTTTTCACACCCTGTGAATCTCTGACAGGCAAATGCATTTACCTATTGCAGGTCATGGCAGGCAGCAGGTACCGGCAGGCTAACGCGGGTACCGGCAGGCTAACACATGGACTGGAGGAAAGTGTAAAAACTGGCCAAAAACACTTCTGACTCAACTTATTTCTGTCCAGAAATGTCATATTTAAATTGTGTTTTTTTGCAAAAATAAACTATGTTTCTTACTTTTCGCCTACCTACCGCTTGTCTTTTTTTTTTTTAATTGATCCTTCGAACTGGTAACCAAAAACGCATCCCCAGTATCACCCTCCCTGCCCACATTCGGCTATGCATTTGTTATTTTTAAGCAAGAAAATTTTATACGCATAAAAATACGCAAACATGTAACTGACTGCTACTTCCTGGGGGGCGGGAAAAAAAAAAACATTATTTCTTCTAAAAACCATACTGAAATTAATATTTCAAAGATTCGTCCAAAAATACTGGTCTATTTCTCCCTCACTTTTCGCACAGAAGCCTAGGAAAACCCCACTAAACTAGACGACACAGAAGTAAAGCTTTAAGAGGTTTTTCAGGAGACGTGCAGTAAAATCCCACAATCAACGGCAGAAACCCCTGGAAATACGAGAGAGAGGTTCCCAGTCATCTGGCCAGGCAGTACCCAAATAGCCATACCTCAAAAACCATTAAAGATAATGACTTGAAATTTTTTGGTATCAAAATAAAACATGCTGGCTTCTACCTAACCTCTCCCAGTTTTCAATTTTTTACCTATCTGTACCCACTGACGGCAGCGGTGCTACTCAGTCCACAGTAACAACACTAATGAAAGTGCCTTTAACAGTCACAGCCTTGAATCCTCGTGGCAGGGTGAGCATCCCGGCACTTTAAGGGGTACTGGTCCCATCAGGCGGCTTTCAAAAGGACAAGAAAAAAAAAAAAAAAAAAAACACACACGATTGGCCGCACCATTAAGGATAAATGTGCACCAAGGTTGGCCGGCGAGAGCACAAACCGGCACCGTGCGACATAAAGGTTTACGTGCGCGGTCAACGGCTTGCCAGATTAACACTGTGGCGCCGGCGTCTGAAATTAATTACCGTAATTAGCATACCTCAGCATCAGTGTAGCTAAGCTCATTTGCCCGGTAATATGCTGGGTCTTATGCGCTTAAATCCCATAGCTTAAGCGTTCCAAGATGGAAGAGCTGATTATGTTTGTCAACATGTATTAGGGCTGCTGGGAGATGTTTCATTCGGCACAACCTGCAGTGTCAGCTCTCCTACGTAAGCCAATAAGTAAATAAATCAAATAAATAAATCAGATAGACAGATAGAGATAGACAGACAGGGGAGGGGCACTGCAGGAGCCAATCACCTTTCAGCTGGAGGCCAGTGCACCTGAGGCCCCACCCCCTGTATACACCCCAGATCCAGAGAAGTATGGGCTGAAGAAAATGTTTTGCATCTCCTTCAGTTAGTAGTGTTGCAGTGAACTTGGAGCAAGTGAACAGTAAAACCCTCAGACATAAGTGTGAGAGTTCAGAGGACACTGGTTAATTCCAGACCGTGCTGCCATGTGGGTTTATCCATGGAAGGCGGCTCGTTAAGCGACAGAGACCCCAGCACGGAGGCTAATCCAAGATTTTTATAGATGGGCACCTGACACACAATTCCATCTTAGCCGTTGTGTGGCTGCACTGACAACGTACTTTCAAAATCATAATGCATAAATCCGAAACTGAAATGAGTCTGGTCTCTTGGGAATGACAAGTCACGTGTGCCTATAGTTTTACTGCTGCAAAAAAATAAACTTGAAAAATGCGAGCAGTTCTGCATCTGCTTAAGCTATCAGGGATGAACCTGACACCAAGATTGAGGCTAGTTCTGCACGTTTCACAATGAAGAGCAGGACACTGGCAGAACTGCACAGTGACCGCACGGCATTCAATTCGACAATTCATATAACGTTTCAAATTGGCGGTATTCGCGGAAAGGGTAGAGGCCGAACCTGGTTTCCCAGCTACCGATTTATTGCAATATTTGTACCAGGCTATGTTCCTCCCATTGAGCTTTCGCTCATAAAATCCTAGAGGTTTGTTTAAGTCACCCCAGATTACTGCAGACCTGACAGGCATTGTTTGGGTTCTCAACTGATATCAGCAAACCCACCACTGTGGTTTCTAGTCTGATAGCTTCCCGTTGCTTAAAACTACACCAGGTAGCAATGAACTATCGGGGTGGGGGGGCAGCTTGCTCTTCTGAGAATGAATAAAGTAGCTGTAAAAATCTACTTACACCACCGATGCACCCTTTATTAATATGGTATCCAACACAAATCCTACCGTTACAGATGCACTATATAATCAATCAGTTAACATGACAGTATTGGCCGATACTGTTGTTAGAAATCAAGACATTGGCCCGATGTATCAATTTTACTCAATACTGCCTGCCGGTATTTCTAAGCTAGCAGAACTAGTTGAGTTGAAGACATAACTACTAATATAATATACTACACTGGCAATGTCTCGCTGTCTGTATTATATGATGTGGTTGCACTACTGAAAAATCAATTTCACTTTATACAGGTTATCAGTACTGGTATTACACAAAAATATCAGTTAGCTATAGATATCAGTGCACTACTACCTGCTGTAAAAAAAAAAAAAAACACAAAAATGTTCTGTGAGATGTCTGCAGACAAGCGAGAAAACACACAACTGCGAAGAATAAGCGTAGCATGCAAGTTCTCTGCTGTGACCCTCCTGCCCACGCACCTCAAACCAAAAACCACCCAACAAAATAATTATAAAAATATCAGTAAATAAAAGAAGTGATTCTCAGCTTTTTATGTTTCCCAGCCAATAGAACGGGCAAAAACTGAAGAGCAATAAAAACAAAATGTAAATGCAAACGAACCAAGTGTCAACTCAATGCAAAAACAAAAACCTAAGGCTGGATCCTTTCATATAAATTCATTGAAAGGCCAAGACTTCAGTTTAAATTACACATCGCACCTGCAGCTATAAAGACTTCCGGTCTATCCATGTTACTCTTCGAGTGGAGGTGAGGATGACCAAATGAGATGGACGTTTGCTTTGTACCAAGTCTGACCTCAATTAGGGTTCAGCCATAAAGACATTATGACAAGGCTGGTCAAACACTGACCACACGGGCCACAGGCAATTCAATTAGCACTTATAATTTTCCGCTCGTTAATAAATACTAAATATTCGGGAACAAAAAGGCCCCGAGGAGAGAATCAGGAATTTGTGGCACGCAAAACAATTCAGGCAACAGAGACTTTGTTGGTATTTGGCTCGATGTCTAATTCTCTAAGCAATCAGTATATTAAAATAGGTCAGTAGAACCTTTTGTGTCAGATTAGCAATAAGCTAGTTTTTCACGTGTGAAAAATTTAAGATGAGGGGGCGTTCAACCCATAAACAGCAATGGGCTCTAGAAACCAACATCTGTCAAATGAAGGCATCACTTTTGTTCCACGTGGCAACGGACGCCAGGAGATTATTTCGTGTCCTATTTTTACAACGAAAAAAAAAATTGGACCATTTGTCAAACGCCCCACTGCAGGACGGATTCGCCACCGGTGGCTGTCTTCCTCCCCTCAAGAACAAATCGTGACGTCTCTTCTACTTTCGCCCTTCAGGAAGGAGCCGAGGCTTCTGCCGAGTCCCGGGAACGAGGCGCATGGACTGAACAGCTAACAAAGCCGGCGACTGGGGAATGACCTGGAAGACCGAGCGGCGGGGGCATGCCGCGAGGAGGGGGGAGGCTGAGAGGAGGGCACACACAAAGGAGGCACTTTGCTAAGTCATTATTTTAAAAGAAGTGTGGGGGGGGGGTCCAGAGTCAGCTTGGAATTCCTGGAGACCGTGTAACAGTTTAGCTTTCTGCATGCAAGGGAGTCGCTGCCGCAACGAGCCTCTCGAGAAGCGCGCGCACAAAAGACCCGGGAACAAAATGAGTCATCAAAAGAGGAATTGTTACACAGCAGGAGAAATGGAGAGGGTGAGAGGGGAGGAAAAAAAAAACTACAACTTTCCAAGTCATTCAATGTCCTGAAGGCTTCTGAAACACAGGCACTGGCTCCCCGCCCCCGACGCACAAAGAGAACCGGCTCGCGCATTTCCACGCGCGGCGACTCAGGCAGCTGGCGTTGCCGACGCTACGATTCGCCGCCGTATTTCCACTGCATTTGTGTACGTTTTGTACTGCGATGTGCTGCATCGCAGGTGTCAGGCAAGCCGTTCCCATTTGGGGTCTGCAGATAAATAAAAGCATAAGGAACTTCAGCGATGAACCACGCGAAAGACTTAGATTTTCCATTTGGTATGTGACTGATCCCTGCATCGTAACAGTTGTGGGCAACAGTCATGCTTACAAGCAATTTTTATTATTTATTGACAGCGGCAGGGGGGCAGGGGGGGAGGGGCGGAGGGACCATAGATTCAGGGAGAACAGGAGAGAGTTGGTCACTGGATGACCTCAGCTGAGGATGGGCTCCATCGGTAAACAGAACGCTGACTTGCAATCCACGATTATCAAGGACCCATTCTCCCAGCCCTTGGTGACCCCCTTTCTCATCTTGGCTGCCTTCTCTATTTGGAAGGTGACAAATAAACTAAAACAGGGGTGATAATGACAGCTACTTAAATCAACTTAATACATTGGGGCTTTTTTTAGGCTGGAAGGCGCTTCCAGCCAAAAACCTACAGACAATTTCACAGCAGAGTAGCTTTCTGAGGTTGTAATCCTTTAACACACAAGCGAAGCGTCGCGATTTGATGACAGCTTGGTAAAGCAGCGTTACCTCTGGCACGACACGCGACACAGTCGCCAGGAAGAAGCCACGACGAGCTGGTAGGGGCATTGTACTGGTTTAACTAGCGACCTATCATCACCTCATTATGGTTTGTTTTTGCAGCCGACCCCCATCCCTCATGTTGTGGTACTTTCACAAAACCAGGTTCATTTAGGGGAACTGGACCCAGCTCTCATGACAGGCCTACCTCACCCAGTCCCAGGGGGAACACGGAAGACTTTCAGGGGCCCAGACACTAGGGCGGGGCTCCCGAGTCTCCAAGTGTGGATAATGATAGCTTTGGTTTGGAGAAGGGGGGGGGCGAAACCCATTCAGTAGAATTTTCCAGATGCCCAGTCATGTCTCTGTGTGGCCCCGCCCAATCCGAACACTTCTCAGAATTTTCAGCAGGACGACACGGTGATCGTCAGATGAGGGTAGCAGCGACGGTTACAGGCTGCTCGACAAACCCTGAAACACAATCATATTTTTGGGGGGGGGTAGGGGGGCGTGGGCATCCGACTCAACCTAACGATGTAGATTTCAGAGACACACACACACACACGGGCACGCACACACGCCCCCCCCCCACCACCACCACCAACAACCACGACATCAGCTTCCTTCGGAGTTCACCACGCTTCGTCAGTGCGGTATGCGGTGGGGGGCGGGGGGGGGGGAGCAAGGAGGGTAATTCATCAACACGGATAAAGAAAGCAGGACCGGCTGCACGGCAGGACCACTCATCATTAATATCCAGTATATTAAATTACGCCTTATCCAAGGGCCAATCTGCATTTTGAATGTGCGCCAGGAAGGGAAACAATAAGGAAGGTCACAAGGCAGAAAAACACACAGAAAATAAAAATCGATAGCGAAAGAAGCCCATTAATAAAATTGGACCGAAGCAGGAGGCAGACAGCTGGAGGGGCACCAGCCTAGACCTACCCCAGAAAGACCCAGAACTACCCCAATCCCAATTCTGACGAGTCCTAGTAAATATTTTGCACCGCATAGTGACCCCTTGTTACCATTTGGCCCCCAAGTCTCTTACGATGCAGCCCCGTTAAAATTCAATACACCCAATCAAAAGGCAATTATGCACTTAAAATACGGCACTTCCCAAATCAAATGGGACAAATAGAGCATTTAAAGTCTTAATGAAGTACAGCTTCTGCTCTCAAGTGATTGACCTTCATCAAAACACACCACAAGGATGTGGTGGGGGGGGGGGGGGTAAATAAAAAGTTAGTTAAATCAGATTAACAGATTGCGGTGGATCACTTCTTAGAGGGATCCCTTTGATCTTTAACATCTTAAAAAAAAGATAAAAATATGAAGAAAGGCTAACTGAAGAATGAAGACTTGGTACTTCATATGCAGACTTGTAAACTGTGTGTGTGTGTGTGTGTGGGGGGCGGGGGGGGGTGTTTAGCCCTGTGTCTGGGAAATCAATTCCTCAGTTCATTAACTGGCTGCTGCGAAGGTCTTACACCCCTCGTTAAAAAGATGGGTCTAATTTCCTGCTAATGTCAAGGTGTACTCCAGTAATGACTGATCATGTTTACTTGTAAATAAGTGAAGTGAAAACTTGTTTCACCTCATTTTGCTGACTTTTTCATATGAAAGACAGAGGCTGCACTTTAAGGACATCAGATATCAAGGATGCCACGGCAACACCGATGACATTCGGGGGGGGGGGGGGGCAGCGACATCACAAGACAAGCTAAACATGATGCATACGCGCAACTGCCGAAGAAATTACGCCGATTCGCATGGAGATTCGGACCCGTTCCTGGTATTCTCCTGGCCTGCACGAACATACGTGGTGCCAGTTTCCGTCCCAAGAGCAGGGGATGCCTTCAAAGCCAAGATGCCCCCCCCCCCAGCAAAACACCCAGAGACGGGAATTCATCATCACTCCTGTGTAGCTCAGAATCATCCCACAGACGACCATCACGCCAAAACCCAAACAAAACAAATCATTTCAAAAGGCTCGACCTGCTCTAATCAATCCCCAGCTTTGACTTCGTACTGAATCTTTGTTTTTAGATCACATCTTTAAAAACAAGTGATATTAGACACAGAGAATTTTGTTTCGTTGGGTTCGAGGTTAATTCCTAAACCCAGGACGACGACGACAAAACCAGACCACTTCACTTACGTCTTCATCGTACAGATGCATTCATAACACTCTCAATTTCATTTCGTCTCCTTTTTATTTACTATTCATGAATTTACCAGAAGCAATATTCTTCTTTTTAAATTCCAGCCAGGACCAAAAAAAATGAAATAAAATAAATAAATAAATAAATAAAAAACAAACCTTTTGAAAAAGCTGAGGGACATGGCAGACCGAATCTGACATCGTAGGTTCCTTTGCCTTTAAATCAAAGCATCTTTTATTCCCAAAACATTATTATACATACAAGCCCCTGGCTCGACTGTGAAGACCCAGCTCCCATTAATAATCATTTCCAAGAAACTCAGCCATCTTACCCATCAAAGGGGGCACACAGGAAAAGAACAAAAAAAACCCCCAAACAAACCCTTAATACTCCGACAGCATACAGATGCCGCTGCATTAAGCTTCAGAAGAGTCTGAATTTCCAAAAATGCCCAACAAGAGTTACTGCCCATTTTGTAGTACAGCGGGTCAGGAGAAGGACCACATTCTCGCGCCCCATTCCCACTGACATGCGGAAAGGAATGTCCCACTCCGAACCGGAACAGTGAGGAATTTTATTAAAGACACGGGAAGTGATTAAAGAAAATGGCCACATCGCTCACAGTTAAATTCACTGAGCAGTTTCCAAGGTAGTTCGGCAAGGATGCACTTTGTCCCCGCCAAAATTAAATTATCTACTGCTCTTGGACTGAACGCTTACAAGCACCGTCAGTCAATAACAACCCTCCTAATGAATATAAAGGAAACCTATTTTAAATATGTGCTGCGCTGCACCTACAAAATTGATTGAGATACTCTTTCTTCTTACTTAATTCAAAAAGCAAATACATGCTTGGAGAACGTCAGAGTTCCTAAAACGGAATGAGTCTGTCGCGTTTCTCTGGTAAACCATTAACTAAGTCCAACGGCATTCCACAAGATTATGAATACACCACTGACGCTTGCTAACTATAATACCACAAGGTATCCTCCAGGCTAAACAGAACTTCGCCATGACAAATACTACATGTGTTATGCAAATTTATTGGAACAACAGAGAATGACCATTAAAGCCAACATCAGATCAGTATACTTTATTTATCAAACCTAAAATCTAAATTTACTAACTCTAGCACTGCATAAATTCTGCTGTTTACATTAACCTACTTACTTTGAATTCACCCTTTCAGGATTAACAATAGCACACACCGCAGTCTTGTCACTGACCCCAGGCTGCAAACCCCAAGCTTCTGCAAACTTTTAAAACTTAAATAATTTAGCTACCAATAACTACGCTTACATCCTCCGTAGCTTCCAAACCGGACAGATAATAAATGTCTCATCTCTACCAGGCAAGAGGCAGCTACAAAAGGGCCGTCGTTTAATGGTTTTTCGCGCTGCACGGTTCGTCGTTAATAACTTTAGCGTAAAAGCCGCCGTGAAATGCAAGCAAGCCAGTGTGAAGTGCAGGCATCACCAAGAGCGATCACAATTAAAACCGCTTTCATCACCACGTGCCAGTGCTGAGGAATCGAATTCCATAATCACTGCAAGCCCTCCACACAAGATTAACCACTATTACTACACCTGAACTAAATAATCGACCAACGAAAGTGATGGTTCAACAGCTACCATTCGGAAACATCTCCCTAACAATTACGTTATCGATTCCCCCCCCCTCAATGCTTCTGCACTTACTCCTGCCATATCTTGTACCTATGAACACAGCCAAGGTGGAATTCATTCCTTGCACTTCCATCTCCATGACCTTTGAACCCATGAGTGGAATCATCATTTCTGCTTTAAAGCTTCCTAACGTTGCATCTCCTTTGCTTGTCCCTCTGATGGCAAGTGATGAGTCATAAAACATTTCCTTCCCCTACAGCCTCAGGCGCATCTTCTTCACATGCCTATAAGGGGCGAATTAAATTGGGGGGGGGGGGGGTTGGGGTTATAAGAGTATAAGCAAGGGTTGGATCTGCTCCTTGGGATTCAAACCCATGACCTTCGAGTTGTTAGCTCAATGCTCTATTTCAGCTACAAAAAAGAGCATCAAAAAGCTACAAGAGGAAACAAATATATGAGAGAGAGCAAATTCAGGTTTAGATACAACCCCACCACCCTAACTTTCCCACCTGCTGATTCACCAGCCATCATTTCCAAACCCCAAACCCTCAGTTCAATCTATCAAACACGCCTCTCTCACGCACTACGATTTTTAGCACTGAACCCCAGAGTGGCTGTACTGGCCACAGTTTGGAGGAGGGAAGAATAAGCTGGGGGAAAAAAATTATGTATTTGTTTTTCCTACCAAGATCATAACAAGTTACCAACTATCCATCCAAAAAAAAATGTAAAGGGTTTGTTACATGTTATAAATGCCAGTACCCAAGTCAATCAGACAAAAGCTGGCAAAAGGATAAGTCGTGCTGGGAAATGTAGCTTTATTTAAACTAACAATTTAACCAGCCCACCCTAAAACTAACATAGTACAATAAAGATGGAAATCTGCAATTACCTTTGAGGACATCAAAAATATCAAGTCACTTCACAATCCACTGGTTTCCACTCTGGTAAATATAATCGCAATATAACCAAAAATAGCTACAAGCCAATTATTAATCATGAGGAAACTGTTCTGTAAGACCAAAATGAATATATTATTAGACCCTCACTTATAATAGAATGGTGGCCACTCAGTGCAAAGGCAAACTAGTGAAAATGCACTTAAAAATAAAAAATAAAATAAAATAAAAACTCATGGAAATTAGGCTGGAGGTATTAGGCTGCCTGCCAAAGGGATCTCGGAAAACGCAGACCACAAGCAAAAAGAAAAATAATCAATTCTGGTTAAGCCATTCCCTTTCATTCGCAGACTTTTAAAGCAGCATCTTAATGTGTTTTCACTTCGGTCACACAAACAAAACAGCAACGGTCTCAGGTGCAGCTCATGTCGAAGTACGCAGCGTCCGTTCGACAAAAGCAGGTGAGGGACGAACACGGAGAGGAAATGAACGGAGCGCAATTCGAGTTAGGATCCTTAGTAATGGACAGCACTCCTGGGAAGGGGTATTATTAGGGGGTAGTGTGGGGTTAGGACACAGTGCCTCTGACTGGAAGGTTGCAGGTTCAAATCCAAGGACTGGCACAGAGATTTTACCACTGGGTTCCTGAGCAAAGCCCTTAACCCCCAAACCCTTCAGGGATCGTCTGACCCCAGCCATCTCAATCGTACATAGCCTCGGATAAAGGCGAAAGCTAAATAAATAAAATGTAAATGAATACAGCAGAGTGGGGAAGGGAGCTACAGTCAGAGAGCTGGTTCAAGTGCTTGAGAAAACCACTGGTTTTATTTGGCGGGGATGGGGTCTCAAAACACGCACAGCTCAAAATCGTCACCCGCCACCACCGCCAGCACCGCCGAGGACACAAATCAGCCAAGCGTGCCCGGCTGATTTGATGAATGCTTGGGAAGAGAGGCAGCACTTGCGGGGACGTATAGGCGCTCTCGTAATCATGCAAATGCGAAAGGGTTCGGGAAAGGCGCCCATCCGCCGTTAATTCAACAGCTTCAAATACGCATTCAAACAAGTCCCGACAATTTACATCCTCGGAGGACCTGTATTCGTAAAGCGTGTGAACTTAACTCAAAAAGCATGACCCGAACTTAGGTTTGCAAAATGCGGGAACTGTTGCACTGGTCTGTGGGGAGAAAATGCACATTTTCCATTCTACCTTTTTTGCTCCGATTTATCCTCCTTTTGACATACGTCGCATTCTAAGCCACGTTGGTGACAGCGCGCTTAAGCAGTTTGTCCGTTGGCGACATAATCCCTATATCGCCCCCCACAAAGACCGAAAGCTCAAGTGCCATCTCTGTTAATCGCGGTTACCTGTGGCTCTGGAGAAATGCAAAGTGAGAGTCAACAGGAGGCGCATTTAGGAGACGTTTCCCTACTTTGGGTCGACCTTACTTGAGCCCAAAAAGAAACATTAACCACACAGAAGGAGCCTTGGTTGCCTTAAACCCAGACTACAGTGAGCGCTTTCATTCACCAGTAACGGAAAATCTCTGGTGGGGGGGGGGGGGGGGGTTCATGGTGCCTTTCTACTCTGGTCCTGTATGCTGCAAAAAAAAGGTTCTTGCCAGATGGAAAGGTGTTTTTCCCCCCTCTGTCCAATTTGAGTTTAAATGTACAAGCTCTACACAAACGTGTTTCTGTGAAAGCCAGAATAACAAACAGCATAAATTACTGCACATACAACCCCCCCCCCCCCCAACTCCCCCCTCCCTGGGAATATGTAAACAATCCAAAAATAACTGACCCAATAAATGCATCTTTTGGGAAACTGCTGAATGTTGTTGTTTTTCTGTAGGTTCACAAACATAATTAGAAAACTGAGGCAACATTATGGCACGTCAGTGCAGTAATTTAAGGCCCAAGATAACTGTTGAAAATCAAGTCAGAAGGTTCACACTGCTGGTCACGGAAAGGAACCGAAGACCAACATTTTGTTTAAAAAAAAAATGAAAGCAACAGGATTGCAAGAGAACAAAGCAACAGTTAGCTGACATGTTAGGCTGAACCCTTTGAAGTAAGCCGACTTTGCATTAATATTTCTGAGAGCTTTCACTCCTTGTTTAAACCTGTGATCATTGCCCTGATTTAAAGGATATCCGATCGGGCTGATTGGCACCGTTGGGGAAACTAGAGAGGTACCTTTGCGTTTGCGATGCCTCTCAGGTGCAGACATCTGACGGCGATCGACAAAAGGGGGAGCCGTTTCTTGGCTAAAAGTCACTGCGATTCATACCCCCTCTGCACCGGCTACATTAATCTTAAAATACCCTGCGATGCTTAGCATACTGTATTGGGCATGCTAGTAAATTATTGATGCTCTCTGCCCACCTCTCTTTGCATTTAGTCAGTACTGCAGTTGAATGTAAAACGGTCCCACTACACTCAATTTCAGTTCAATTTGAAATTTTGATAACAAAACGGCTATGGATTTTTAACATGCACTTCCCATCAAAGTCTGTCAACAATTCCTAAACATAGAATTGCTTTAATTCAAAATATGTATTTGGGAATAGCTGTCAGTGCCATGTTTATGGTATTGGTATTCATGAATACTCTACGCGTTTGACCTGATCCGTAGATAAAATCTGCGTTTCTCTATTAAAATAACACCCACGGAGAGGAACTGAAACTCCACGGTTATTGTAGCTACCGACTGGACGTAACAGAAATGGAAGGAGGCAAAAAAATAAAAAAAGACAGTGACCGGACTGCGACCGGCAATAAAAACCTGTATTTCGGTGCATGTCGTGCACACAAACGGGCGGGCAATCAGACCTTTTAACGTGGACTATTGGGCGTAAAAAAGCAATTTATGTATATGTGTATAAAAGCCTAGACTGCAGTCGACTTCGCTTTCGACCAATACAATTACTTACAATTGTAACAGTGAACCGCCCCCCAGCCCCATATACACACACCACTAACACACGCGTTCAGCATTTTTATTTCCAGCGTTCTCCCAAACGCAGACTTAACACTACAACAGTCCCTGCAAACGCCAAACCTGTTGATGTAAAACTACATTTGACGGAAAACAAAGGAATGAAATACACGGCATGTCCTATATTCCCGATGTCTAAAGGTTAAACACGATGCGAACCCCCCCCTCCATCCACCCCCCAAACTAGATGCACGCGAAAAAGAGCCGCTGCCGTGAACTAATAAGAGGCAGGCACCCCCCCAATCATCTCTCAGCAAACACTGCCCTCTTGGTGCCAGCAGATCTCGCCACGACAGGACTTCGCAAACCTCTCCAACATCCAGCTAAAAGCGCCGCATTGTCGCACTCCTGCATTGAACAAGTTTGCTAGGGATAACCCCGAGCTTCCTGTCCCCCCCCTCAAACCCACCCCCAGCACGGTGGTAACGCGCATATTAAAAACCAGTTTCGGCATCAGATTCGCTACTGCGGGCAGATCAGTGGGTGTCCGGCGTGGACCACGATAAATCACAGGACTGCTCACTTTGCCCTTTTAAAATGTGACGTGAGTCGGAGAAAGAAATATGTTTGCATAAACGCGGCATGTGTAGTTTATAATACGCATCAGTACTCGGCATAACTTTATAACTAAGCAGGCAGTCAAATTTAAAAATGTGTTTTTATTTCGCTGCTTTAGAACCCGGCGCCTGTCGACATACAACCATATGAAATGGATACATTGTACATGGATACATTGTAACTGGCAACACAAGCGTGACGCATTTTCATTAATAAAAAGGAAACGGCCAGTTCCATGGTGCAGTCGTATGATTTGTGGCTTTGCCGACACTACAGGAATCACCACTTGCTCTCGCTGCGATATTCAGAAAGATCCCAGCACTAAATGCGTTGTTGCAGAAATGCATCGCATAAAAACAAAATCGCGTATCCGGTAAGCAAACATTGTGTGAATTCTGTTCACCACGATTGTTTGGAAAGTAAAAGAAAAAAAACGTCCATACTGGTGGCTGAACTAATACACCCCCAGCGCCCCCCCTCTTCATCATCATCTTCCCTGAATCCTCCTCTTTGCTTAATGTATTTTCCCTACTTAGAGATAACTGATCGGCAGCCTTCAAAACGCTTTAAAAAGGTGTAACTTTCATCAATCTCTTTTGCTGGTATATGTTTTTGGCGGACAGCCATTTCCATTTCGCTGCCCTAATGATCTCAAGCTCTCAGCTGGGGAACTCGCTAACTCGGCGTGTTTTGCGGAGCCGGACCCCACGGAGCACCACTGGGATCTACTGGCGCTGCGCAGCTCGGGAAGCCTTTGCTACCACTGCCGCCGCGATTTCTGCTGTTATTAGTGATCTACAGCTCGCAACATTTGCAAAGTAACAGAAATACATATGTGCGCTAATTAAACACCAGTAAAGTCTGAAAGGTTTTCCCTATTCTTGTAGAATATCTCTGAGTTGTGGACGATTCCTTATTTTTAAGATCATCAAGAAACTTCTGAGCACTATTCAGTTACTTTGACTCGGACCGCACCGCCGACCTCATTCATCCACGGCGCTCTTGCCAGCGCACCCAGCGTCGGATCGCCTCGGCAAGTTCTCCAGCCGCCGTCCGCGGTAAGAGCGGAGCCGCGGAAATACAGCCGGGAGCGAAGCAACCTACGGACCTACCTGGGAGGAGAAGATGAGCCGCCGACGCCGCGAATAAAAAGAGCGCCGCAGAGAGAGATCCGCTGCCCGTGATCGCCATGTTGGACACCTGCTTCAATCTGGAGGCGCTGCTTTCACCTAGCGACAACTGGCTCCCGAAAATGAGATGCAGGAGAGGGGGTGGGAAGTACGTCTAATATTAAACAGGAGGAGTGCCCATGCTCTGTGCTGGACCCGGTACTAGCTTTCCACCGCTAAAAATGCGCCCTAAGTACAGCGTATGATGTCTTTCTGATCTGTTTTTTAGGCGTGTATTCATTTGTCGGTATATATCTGCTGCCAAGACTATCAGTCTTAATAAACATAAAATAATGAATTCAATACTATAATATCAATATAGATAAAATGGTTTGTAATTTAATCACACAGAAACACAACCACTTAAGTCTTAGGCCTAATATATACATTTAAATTCCCAGTTAATTAACGTTTCATTCAGAGTGAACCGAGTATCATATTGAGTGTTTTCGCTCAGTTGGTTACTGCACGACACTGTAGTACTTCAATGTGTTTTCCGGCGTGGTTGGGTACAGTGATTATATTAATGATATGATATTGGATGTCAATAGATGAACTGATCGCATGTAATTATGTAATGTTTCCGTAACGATGTGTGACGAGTGAGTGAGTGAATGTGCCCCCCCCCAAACGTGCACCACAAAAATCCACTTCACTTCAGCGTCCTTAAAAACAAACCATTTCCCAAACACAAATGCATTTGAAAGTTCACATGTGTGAAGTGTGAGCCTTGACACCCCGGGTGTCATGCCTCCCCGCCCCCCATCCCACCCCCAGGTGGATCCAGGTGCCAGAGCTTAACGATGCAGCCGTTTGCATCTCTGCCCAGTGCTCAGTATTGATTGGGGGTAATGGGCTTGTGACTCCCTGACAGCCCCCCTCCCCCAGAAAGGAGACAGTATCCTTGATGCTACTTTATGCTGCGGGAATGTCAGAGCGTCATCTTCCCGAAACTTCGGGATTTGTCTTTGCCGCGATATTTCAAACACGCCCGATGTCCGGGGAAATCCATGGAGACATGTGAAGGGTGGCCGCAGGGTATTCGCCTTCCCTTACGGCCGCTGTCTCGGTCCATGTGCGTGACACGTGCCGATATAGTGCACTGCACGCGCCTATCACGTTTAAGTAATGTACGTTTCCTTGATTGCGGCTTTTATTGTGTAAGGTCGTAGCCCACGGCCTGCCCACGCTGTTGTGGATATTAAATAACCGGAGCAAAATCCCAACAGTTGAGGGAAACCTTTTCAGATAGTTCCAGTGTAAAGGAGCAGGAGAGTAAAAGGTCTGTCGCCCGCCCCCCCCCCCCCCCCCTTTTTTTTTGCACAAAGCCAGGAAGCCAGAATATACTGGCAAACTACCGCAAGGAACCAAGGGGGCTCTGTGCTTAATGCCAATGGGTCAGCGAGGGAAATGCCAGTTTAAGGTTTTCCAAGATCAATCAATATTTTTTATGTCCATTGAAAACTACAGGGCTGAAATGAATCCAGTGGAATGAATAGTGATGTGATGCATTAGGAGCGAATTATGAGGGAATTACTTTTGCAACCGGAGGAATTGCAGGTTACAAAGCATAATCCCACAGTATTCCCAAAACCTGCCCTTATATCGGAATCTTTAATCAAATCCCATTATTTATGGAACTCTTTACTGATCACAGAAGGTAGCTGGTCGCCTCTTTTTCACTACAGAAAAAAACGTGTTATCTTCTTTAAACCAACAGTGAACGATTTGAAAGGCAGAGGCCAGTTATAATGACTAGTTTTAACAGAATTGCATTGCTTTTTAATGATAGACTCAAGTTATTAATCAAGAATATTAAACAGCTGTGCATTGTGTTCTGAGGTCACAGAGCGTGAGAAGTCAGAGGTCCAGAAATCATATTGATGCTTGTTTGTTATTTCTAAGTCTACAGCTGCAACCAGCCTAGGCACCCCAACCTTGTCATCACCCCCCTCCCACTAAGCCATAATAATCATCCCAGTTTTTCTTACAGATGAGGTAACAGATAGGCAGGAAGACACGATAACGGGGGTTCAGATGTCAGCCCATTCCCAAGCACTGCCGTTTGTTGCCCTGCATGTTGGCCGCCTGGCACGCTCTGAGCGGGCGCCCTCTGCTGTCCTTTATTATTGTTGCTCGACGGGCGGATCCGACGGGCCTCGGGTTTCGCGCTTCGGCGGCCGTCTCAAGCCCACAAGGCTCTTTTTAATCTCAGACTTTCACACGCATATTAAATTGGAAAATTAAAGTTTAATGATCTCTTAGGTTTACATCTCATTTACTAACATTACTAAATCTAAATGACTAAATTACAATCTCGATCCCGCATTTGAATAAGTGGAAAAGCACAGAGTAAAATCGTTTGACTTTCCTTACGGTAAGCTGTGCTGGTAAAGACGCGGCGAATACCCACTCATCCCCCAGCCGTAATATTTCTGCCTCAGCCGAAGCTTCCTAGCCGGAGAGATTAAGCACAGTTTAAATCTCAAATCCTAATCACACAAACATTTCCTGCTAGCTGTGAGTTTTATTTTTTTCTTTCTTTCTATCTTTCTTTTTTTTTAAGAAAAAAAGGGCTGAGCAAGCAGACAGTTCACCTCAGTACATGTGAACATTTTTGCAGCAGGGAAAAAGCTTGCAGCAGTAATAATAAAATTATGACGTCAACAAGGAAAGAAAAAGCAGTAAATCGAATTTACTGGATAAATGCGTGTTTGGTTCGGTGCTGTTGTTTGGATTCGTATTATTTGCTACTCATATTTATATATTTTTGTCTTTTGATATTAAATTAAAACCATTTTTCTAAAGTAGAAGAACAGAGAGAAGATGCCATGGTACTTCAGGGTCAGAGGTATAAATCCCGTGTGTGTAGAATCTGCATGCTTTCCTCTTGCTTATGTATCCTTTAGGTATTTCAGTTTTTTTCCCCCACAAGCCCTTGGGATAACTGCTATGTCAATAGCATGACTGTCCATTCGCCCTAACATGCTTTGCTTTGACATCCTGTCCAGGGTGAGTCCCCAGAAGAGGGTTTATTGATTCTGGGGTCCCACGCAAATAGTCCCCCCACAGATGTTTCAAAAAACTAACCAAATATGGTGTTATATTTGGGTCTCATTCCTGGGACTTTTACAAACAGCCTGTTCAGCGCGTGTTCAACTCGGTCTGCATGCTCACTCAACTTGGCACAAGGTTACATTTGTGGCAAAATTATTAACTAATCAGAGACCCAAATGAATTAATTTCTGATTGGCCAGTCTCCTCTCCAATCACTACACTTCTTGATGGAAGGCAATTGGAAGAGATAAATTGTACTCTACATGGAAAAGCATAAATTATTTTACCTAATGGAGAAAATAGGATGTCGAATAATAGAATGAGAGATTAGCTAACTCACTACTTTCTGAAACAGTCCAATACCCAAATGCACAGTCAAAAGCTATAGAAAAACAAGCTTGATGTCTCAAAGTCGGTGCAGTGTTGCATGTGTCTTGTCTCCATTTGGCCAGCAGGTGTCGCTGGGCATCTTGCCTCTCTCTCTCTATCTTGTAGCCCCTCAGTTCCTAGTGTGTTTCCCTGCTCCCCAGGCTGCTGCATTCCTCAATCAGTTGAATGTATGGGTCAGATGCTGATCCCCTCCAGTCGTGAGTTTGAGACGTGGCCAAATGCCATCAACCAGCTACCTTTTGTTTAATATATATTGGCTTTTTAAATCCTCAGCGTTCGGTATTGCTTTTCTATGTCTTTATAGTCCTGTTTTTTGGTCTACCCTGCCTGTGTCTTGTTTAATTTTTATCTGCTTGTACGTTCGTTCCTAATCTCTCCTGGTGTTGTTAGCCCTCGGTGTTTGTTAATGTTTCCTAGTCCCAGTGCTTGTTACTTGTAATTTATTCCACCTGTTGCTTATTGTCCCGTGCCTTTACTGATTGGATGTTTTTGGTTATGTTCCACACCTGCCCCTTGTTAGCCCTTGTTATCTGTGTAGATTTAAGTGCCTGTCCTCATTCTGTTCTTTATTCTGTCATCGTAGTGGTTCTGGTGTTTGTAGCTGCACTCTTCTCTCTGCTACTTCTTATCCCCGGTTTAGTTGTCCTAGGTTTTGCTCCCAGTTTTCTTGCAGTTCCAATGTTTGTTTTCTTTGTAATTCATTTAGTTACTGTTTAGTATTCCTGTTTTGGGTTTGACCCCTCGTGGACCCTTTATTTCCTGTTTCCCCCCCTCGAGTTCTGTACTGCTAGTGAATAAATCCCTTCTGCGGTAGCCGCTCTGTGAATCGTCCTTCCCTTTGCCATGTCACGCCATAATATGATGTGATGGTAATAATAAAAAAAAAAATAACTCACCTGTGGTGTATCAGTATTTTCAGGATTTGACATCCTATTTTATCCAATAGATAGTGCTGGGCAGTATGACCAAGAATTTGTATCATGTTCTTTTAAGACTCAGAATTTTTTTTTTAGCCTTTACATTGATAAAATACATTTTTTGAAAATGTATATTTTTATTAGTTAGGCTATTATTCATTTACATTTAGCTTAATAGTATAACCCATATTTTATCAGGTTATTAATGTATATTGAGCTCCATAGCGACATGTTTTATTGATTATATCCTTGTACTTAGCTTGATAAGAGTTGTTTCACTCACATGTTTTATTACATTAATAATGCATATTTAGCAAGATAGCGACATGTCTAATTGATTATAACCATACAGTTAGCTACATAGAGACATTTTTATTGATTATTACCATATAGTTAGTTTGGTAACAACATGTTTGCTTAACCAGAATGACTAGTAATTATTGCATGAAAAATTTATAATATTAGGGATGTTGCTTAACTGATGTGCAATTCATAGCAGACCTAATTACAGTACAAGTAATCATAAATATCAGGCACAGGCTGAAGCAGTAGCTAAACATTCTGCAATGCTGAACAGTTATATACAGGGAATCGTGGTTATAAAGTTATAACTGTTAGTAAGAAGGATACGTACAGTTAGCAGAGGTCGCCTCTCAATACACTCTGCAGAGTGATAAACAGCGCGTCTAGCAGCAAACAAAACTATACTTCATTTCTTATGGTCTTATACTTTAAATCAGAGCTAGTTAAGATTTTAAGAGCTCTGAGCTATTAGTTAAGTTCTCCCCAAACGAGCTTGATGGGCCGAATGGCCTCCGCTCGTTTGTAAATTTCTTACGTTTTTATATAATATTTTTTTTATGATGCTTTGCTTTTATTTTGTCTGACTTATTGATCCAAATAGGATGGTGAATCCTGAAAACAGCAACACGCTATAGGTGAGTTCTTATATTTGTTTACTGCTATTACATCCAGCTTTCTTTTTGAGTGTATTTGAGTATTGTAACAGTATTGTTGTCACCTCCCTCCGTCGAGCCCTCTCATTTGCCACGCCCTCTCATTTGCCACGCCCTCTCATTCGCCACGCCCTCTCATTCACCACGCCTTCTCATTTGCCACGCCCTCTCATTTGCCAGGCCCTCTCATTTGCCAGGCCCTCTCATTCACCACGCCCTCTCATTCACCACGCCCTCTCATTTGCCAGGCCCTCTCATTTGCCACGCCCTCTCATTTGCCACGCCCTCTCATTCACCACGCCCTCTCATTCACCACGCCCTCTCATTTGCCACGCCCTCTCATTCGCCACGCCCACCACGTTACACTCTTGTGAATTCCCTATGTGTCGGCTGCCCTGCGTTCATTCTGATGTCCTGTATTTAAGTCCACGTTCAGTCTGTCTTCTTAGATCTGTAATTGACGCATGTCCCATGTGTTTCCACGTTTGTCCTCATTAAAACCCAGTATATCTAGAATACCATCCACCTCACCCGGATTCCCTGCTCCCTGCTTGCTCACCCGACACAGGTCACAGCAATTGTGTACGGAGCCCCGATTGTTTCAGATGGTAGCGAGTCAGCGAACGTCATCATATGATTTGGCATCTTATTGTCTCCAGTAGGTAAAATAATTCCCGTGTTTCTCTGTACTGTACAATTTATCTCTTCCGATCACCATCTGTCATGAAATGTAGTGATTGGAGAGGAGACCGGCTAATCAGAAATTGACTACTTTGGGTCACCAATTGGCTAATAATTGTGGTACAAATGTAATGCTGTGCCAAGTTCAGCGAGCGTGCAGTCAGAGTTGAGCGCGCTCAGAACGGTGATATTGAGAGAGTGAGAGAGACGCTGACCGAGTGCATGGGCGTTTGCCAGAGCACGCGCGCGGGCCGAGTTGAGTACGTGCAGAGCGCAATGAGCGAGTGTGCAGGCCGAGTTAAGTGCACTCAGAGCGGAATGAGTGAGTGTGTAGGCCAAGTTGAGCATGCTAAGAGTGGATATGTTGAGAGAGTGAGAGAGACACTGTAAGCGAGTGCTGGGTTGTCTGCCAGAGCACGAAAGGAGGCTGAGCGAGCATGCAGGCCGAGCATAATGAGCAAGTGTGCAGGCTGAACTGGGCGTGCTCAGAGTGGAGTAAGCGAGTGTGCAGGCTGAACTGAGCGTGCTCAGAGTGGAGTAAGCGAGTGTGCAGGCTGAACTGAGCGTGCTCAGAGTGGAGTAAGCGAGTGTGCAGGCTGAACTGAGCGTGCTCAGAGCAGAGACTCTCTCTGCACACTCAGGAATGAGACATACTGTAAATATAATGCCATAAATAAATAGCTAGTGAGTATAATGAAGATCATAGCTAGCTAGCTGGTTAGCAGCACATGCTGCTTCAGCATCTCCCAAGTAGGAAATGTGTCTAATTAATATTTAGTGAGGTAACCCTCATGGGCCCCAAGCAAATGTGTGGCTTGAGTGTTGGCAACCTCCAGCACTATGCATGTGTGCTGCCCTCTGCTTTTAGGGCCTGCAGTCTTTAGTCCAGGGTCGCTGTGTAGCTCTTTGGCTGCTCCTGTGATTGGAAGCCACCTATTCAACCCCAAGTGGACTGATTTCATCATGGATGTTGGAAATAAGGAGGACAATATTGGAAGACTCACCCCCCCCCCCCCCTTCCAAAAAATTAAAATTTAATTAAGAACATGTTCCTTATCTTTTATTATGAATCTGCACGCCCCCGCGACCCAGTAGGATAAGTGGTTTGGAAAATGGATGGATGGATGGATGGATGGATCCGCACGTTACTGGGGCCAATTCACTGCACACGGAGAGCACGAGGATGAAACACAGACTTGAAGAAGATTGTAGTTCTGTATCAGGCAAACTCATTTTTATTATATGGATCAGTTATTTTTTGTCGTTTTTTGTGAAACTGTAATTCTAAAATCGTGAGCGGTTGTGTAAGAGATAGGGCTACATTTGTCTTTAAACTTTGGATGTAGGAAATGTATCTTCTGGGATTTGCAAGGGCTTCCTGTGTCCATGCAGGATTCCTCCATGTACTCTGGTTTGCTTCCACAGTCCCCAAATACGCCGTTCAGGTGAACGTAGCACGTGAATGCGTGTGTGTGAATTGGTGCCAGCAGCCTTTGCGATTGCAGTCTCCGTTCTGCAGTGTAGATGGTCTCTCCAGTACAGATCCAGCCCTAAATGGATAAGTGGCTATTGAAAATGGACATGCTACTAAATTAGGTAATACCAATGAAGTGTCCAAGACACATGAAATCAAATCAAGTTACACCTTTATAGTTTATTTAAACTATTCGTAACTAAATAAAAATAAATAAAACAAGAATGCAATTCAATGAAAAACATAGATTTATAGGAACATTTTCTTGTCAGAAAGCTGTTAGAGTGCTTCAGAAATAAAATTGCTGTGTTTGTTATGTTTGATTGGTAAGTGGGTCAGACACAGTCTTTAATCTTGCAGGGAATCATTAAATACAGATTGTAGAGTATGAAGGAAGTGCAGGACTTTTACACTTCTGAAAGCAATTTGAACGTGACACAGAAGATAAAATAAAGGCACTGGAGTCAGAATTTAGTGAGTTTCGATGTTTCTTTGGAAAACAAAAGCGAAGCAAGGGATCGACAACAAGTTCACCGAAGAGACCACGTATTGCAAAGCTTCGGGCCACTTCTCGCGTCTCCCGTCACACTGATATGCAGTTTCTGTAAATACTGGAAATTTAAAACTGGGGCAATTAAAAAGGCAGAGCTTTGATGTTAGGATTGGATGAGGCGCATGGAAATTTTGAGATGAGATGGGGGTACGCGTGGAACGCAGCTGAAATCAAATCACCAGACCAGTGTCTTGTGGAGGCTGGATCAGAAGCCTGTTGATTGGTGCCTTCATACCATTCCTGTAAGAGGATTTTCTGACAGTATTGCATTCTGGGTGCTTCTATGCTTGTGCCACAACTCACCATATTTGGGCTGTACAATTGATACAGCTGCTACTATAACAATAATATACCTATCTGTACGAGAAGCAAAAAAAGCTGAATTCTAAGTTTTAAAAGGATTATAGATTCTCTTCATAGTTTCATTCATATTCTAATAAGTTCTACCCTGGATTCAGGTGTTCCAGTGTATGGATACCAAAGAGATTAACAACAGTAATAACAAACACGTATGATTAATGTGACAATGGAGATACCCTTAAAGTTAAGAACCAAAAAGCAGGATATATTTCCCAGAACAGAAAAAATTAACCCAGTACTCAAAGTCACTAACCAGGCCAAGGTCACCCAGGATTGTAAAAAGAAAATACTGGTAAGACAGACACAAAAAAAAAATCCAAAAAACATAATTCATGCTCCTAGTGAAAAAGGGATTTGAGACTTCAAAACTAGTGTAGAGACTTATGAGTAGAAATAAATGTAACCAGGTCTGGTCAGGTTGGGGAATATGCATTGGTACAGCACATTACCGCAACCACTGCACGACAAAACACCTCGGGATCCTGGTTAGTGACCCCCCCCCCCCCCCCAGGGCCAACACGCGGTCCAGTCCCACCTACCGGAAATGACCGCCTATCTGCCAGAGCCAGGTGTTACGTGGGCGTCTCCTTGGCCTGATCTAGCTGGTCGGATCTTCAGTAATGAGGATCCTGCGAGCCGGATCACTCTCAGGGCATCGCACCATGTGGCCGTATTAGGAGATATCGTGAGCGCCACACAACCTTTTCCAGCGACCTCATGACCCCCCATGCTCTCCAAGTCCGTTTACTGACTTTATAGCACGAGTTACCAGAGACATGAATGCTACTGCTGCTGAGTTAAGCGAACCTCTCGACGGGGTCGACATTCTCCCCGCAGACAGACACACTGTCGATAGCTGTGCCCAAGAGGTCATTAAAGGCCTGGATCTTCGTTTTTATCCAGGACACTCACAAGCCCAGACACTCAGACTCCACTCTCAGTCTCTCAAGAGCCCCGATCAGACCCTTCCATTGACTTCAGGAGGATCACAGCATCGCCAGCACGGTCAAGAACATTGAATCTTTCCTCACCAACAGATGCCCCACAGCCACTGGACCCCACAACCTGGCCCAACACGCAGTCCATGCAAGCACTGAACAGAGTATGAAGAAGAACACAGCCATGATGAACCCCAGAATGAACTGGGAAGAACACAGAGGTTCTGCCTCCACTCCGCACAGCACTCACAGGATCAGTGTGCAGGCCAGTCAGCGACTTCGGGGGGGGGGGGGGGGGATCCCACAAAGTCTCAGGATGTCCCACAGGGCAGCTCAGTCAACTGAGTCAAATGTTTTCCGAAAATTCACCCATGACCAGAGGAGTGTCACCTCGCCCATCAACCGCCGAGTGAAGTTGCGAATAAAATGTCTCCCTCATCGAGACATCACTCACCATCAGACAGGACACCCGGAAAGTGCTTCAATCTGAGTCTCTTAATACACTTTTTGAAAGGAGTGACATCGAAAAGCATCGGAAAGAGGTGATCCACTGCAACATCAGCACCTCCCTGAGTATGGCAGACGTCAGAGCTATCAGACCAATAACAGGTGTACCCACCCACAGAGATCTGGTCACTCCCCGGTGTGTGTGTGCCTCAGAGAGTGCCGCAAATAGTGATCACAAATTCCTTTGAAGGTGATTTATGTTGAGGTCCTCATCAAATAAAACATTTGACGCTAGTGCAGTTTGTTGTTATTTCAGCATAATCCATCTTAAATCGCTACTCTTTTCTTCCGATATAGTGCAAGACGATGGTTTGCTTCATTATCTCAAGTGTTTTCACATCTGCGTTCCCAGAAAATCCGTTTCTGTTATTTCTGGGGTCAGCTGCGTACACAATTAGGATCTCGGTTGGAAAATTAATTTGAAAAGATAATCAAAATCGTTTTGGGTCCAGTGAGAGGTTTCAACGTTAGAAGCTCCATTTTTGAAAAGGAACCGGCTGGAAAACTAGGGGGTGGGTCTTTTCAAAACGACACATTAAAGAATAATTTTTGAGAACTGGAAAATATTATGAATCCATTCTTGTTTGACTGTGAGGAAAATGTCCGCTCCTTTTCCTAACTAAAACCATATCTGTGATTCAGATATACTCCATTTCGTCCCAGCAGTATGGTGATCAAATTAAACCTGCTACTGTAATCTGATCATTAATCATATTTATCCCCTATTTGAATGCTGTAATGTACGTTAGCATGATATAGTACAAGACGACTTCCACGGTCCACTTCAGTATGCCACGGCGACTGCCGTGTTAAATAAGATGCTTCAGATGTGAGTTACTGAGCATCAAACAGCTTTCCTGAAGACAAACAAAGTAGTGGCGAATTAAGCCGTCGGACTGTCTGGCCAGCGACTGTGACAGACAACTTGAGAGGAATGTCAATGAAGACTTCAGTTTGATTGATATTTCTAATTATTTCCATTCTAAAATTCAATCACAATTTAAGTCAATGAAGCACACAGTTTAAACAGCACATTATGGCCATTCTCATGCTCAGCGTGAGAAAGTAATAGAGATCGCTTTGTCCTTTATGAAATTTCATTTATATATTTCATTTTTTGTAGGCTTGGTCATTAGTTTCTTCATAGAATTCATACATTTGTTTACTGCAATGTCCTTAAACTTAAACAAACCAGCACAAACCATTCATAAAGAGGGGTACAGATAGGGCATGGATATACTGGCAACTTTAGGGGGCCCAACACTTTACAGTGGTCCTGTGCAATTATAAAATTATAATAAAATATAATGGGGGGTCCGAGGGTAACATCGCTGCAAGTATTTTATGTCAAATGCCAAACCAAAAGTAAGCATTAAAAGGACCAAATTAGTATACATTTTCTGTTTGGCAAAAAATCTTTGTTATCATAAAAAAATTCCATTTAACCATCAGATAAAAATCAAACAAACAAGTAAATAAATCAGCTAACATTCTTAAGTGATTAAAAAAATTCAGGTTTCCAGTCTGCTCTAAGTCCTTTACTGACGGTGCATCAGATATTCATTCCATCAGTATTGTCACTTAACCTGTACTGCTACTCGCTAGATCACTGCTAGATTTCTGATAAGCATAGAGAAGACTTCCCTGACTTGCAATATAGAGACGTTCATTGGCTGCATTTGTGAAATAGCTGGCATAATATTAACTGCTGGTTGAAGAAATGGTTTTGCCATTTGGTAAACAGTAATTACCTGAACTCAAGATGAATGCAAACCCTACCCTGCTATTACTCACTAGTAATTGTACCACAACATGTCAAAGAAATACTATCTTTGAAATACTATTATCATGCATAAAGAGTAATAGGCATATCCTAAAAGAAAGGAAAAAACTTTAGAGGTATAAGAGGCTGTGTTTTGAATGGCAGGTGGCAGTGTTATGTTTTTCATTCGTAGCATTTGTGTAGCTTGAGAGCATCCTGTGAGAACATCCTTTGGCAAGTATGGGTAGCTGTTGCATCCACCCAGGGATAGGCGCCACGTTCATCAGTGGTTTCAAGATGGATGGATGGATGGAAGTTGATACAACTTTCATGAATTGTACTTGCAATTAGGTTGAAAGTTTACAAAAGAACAACTCCAAGTGATCATGCAGAGCCTGGCTCATTGTTGACAAAGCTTAATGGATTTACCGTGTATTCGGAATATGTTATTATAATTTTATATGAAGCATCTGCACTGTTAAACTGGGTCAGTGGTCATTTGTAAACTCCCAATGAAAAACTTGCAAATACTTTGGAAAATGCTTTCCAGAGTATGAGATAAGCAAGGTAAATAAAGGAGAATCTCTTGTAAAGAACTCCATTAAAATCCTCTTGTTTTCATTATTTGAAGTTCCAGTTCACAAACAAGCGGTGTTCCCCAATCCAATCTACATCAAAGTGCCTTCTGCAGCCACGTGAAAAGCATGGATTTGCGATAAACAGTTAAAGCTTTATTTTATTTATAGCAATTGAACACGTGAATGTGTGTGAGCATAATTTTTTACCCATTTGAGACCCAAATATCTGTTATCCAAATTCAGAAGGCATCAACTTGTGCAATCAGGTGTTTCCTGCAATCAGATCTGTAACGTTAGGGACCCGGTTTATTTATGTGCCACCTTTGTCATCATCAGCATCATCATCATGAACCCTACCATCATAAATAGTAGCCTCTGACTGAAATGAAATTTAGAATTTGCTTCTGCTTATTATTACCCTTACTTATGTTTCTTCCATCTTCTTGTCTTCTTTAAAAATTGAGGTAATCAATCTGATCTGTTGTTTTCTTGGCTCCGATTTTGCATTTTTTTGCCAAAGAAGGCTGCACTCTTAGTTTTTTTTCCCCATAGCAATTTGATGGCTATTTGATATGACATATATTTAAACTACATTATAACTTTTTGTGATAGCCAATATATTATCTCCTGTATTCCGATGGCTTTGCATTCCTTTTCTGCAGTAAGAATCCGGAGGACAGATCTGCCTGGGGCTGTTAGCCATGACTAGAGTACTTAAAATTCCTTCCACACAGCGCTCCTATTCTAACAAGTTTTTAATATCATTTAATATTTTATCTAACAAATCATCTATAATCATCTGGCTGTTTCGTTGCCACCTTTAAGGCTTTTGAAAAGGTACAAAAGTAATTTGGGTGTGATGAGTGTTTTTTTTAGTTATATAATTTTTTATGAATACTCAGTATGAACTGCGGTACACCCTAGATCGGATGCAAGTCCATCACAGGGCATACATACACACACACACACACACACACACATGCACACATAGTATGGGCAATTTTACAGATACCAGTATTAACATCCTATGTTTATTACATAAATAAAATCCTCTTACAGAGACACTAAGCCTACATTTACAGAAATCGTTACAAAACATTACAGAGGATACTTAAAGCACATTCACCAATAAAAACGATGCTAAATAAAACAATGTTAAATAAAACAGTGCAGAATTATTTCAAAAGGTATAATTACATTGACTTTATAATTTAAATTAATTGGACACTTCTTGAAATTGTCTGGCAGCCAGAGCCGGCATGGCAAATTGCTAAGGTAATCTAGGTAGCTGTACCCTTTTGCGATTCATTATGCAAATCTGTCTCCAAGGCTCACGGGGCAAGTGATTTGATTTTTTTGGAGATGCAGACGAATTAAAGTGAAGTTTATACAAGCCCCGCATTCCAATTATATACCTGACTACCAGTACAGAAGTAAAGACTGTACTCATTTAGTCAGAACCAATCCAGTGTTTCTGGTACCTGGTGTTTGCCAGGATTCAAGATGCCATATGAGAATAGGAGCATAAATGTCAGCAAACAGTTACAAGATCTCGTTATTTTTCAGGTACGCCTATTATATTAATAATTGGCTGCATATATTTCATAAACCCTGGAAAAATGTGCAATTGCTCCCTCTTATATTTGAATAACATGGCATTATAAGGAGGAATTAACAATATATAAGAGCAGATCATGTGTAGAGTGTATGTTACATTGTGTAGAGTGTATGTTACATTGTGTAGAGTGTATGTTACATTGTGTAGAGTAAATGAAGCTGCTGTCACACTTATTTTAATTAGCAAAAACTTTATTGACCGGGAGCCTTGATGCAAAATCAACTGGCGTGGTCTGGATCTCCACCAATATAGACATCTAATTAAGATTTCAGAGGTTGATTTGTACAGTACTGTCGATAAATCATTCCAGCAATCATCTGTCTCGGGTCTTTTTAGCTTGGAAGTAAGTCAGTTTTATGATTCCAGGCAGAAAAGACATTTCTGAGTTTAACATTAAATTAATGAAAATATATACAGCATGTTACGTTCTGATGCACATCCAATTCTTGTCTAGGCGCCCTTTTTAGAGTCACGGGCCTCAACCAACAGAATAAAAAGCCTTGGGTCAAAAACAACGAGAAAAGGAACATAGAAATGACTCAGACGTGGCAAAAGCAAACAGATAGACATGCAATCAGTTTAAGCAAACCAAAGCTGTTATCAGATGTAGGTCTCCCTTAACAGAAAGTGCCTATTCGATACAATGTAACCTCTGACCTCAATGGTAACATTCTAAAATCCCACTATAATAGATTATAAACTCTCTGTAGCTTGTCGGATCAACGTTTTTCTGCTGGAAAGGAACCACGAGTGCTCTTCAGTTAATGAAATCTCTGTGTTATTTATTGATTTGTCTGAAGGTCTTTGTTCATGTCTATAAATGGGCCTATTTGATTTAGCGTAAACACCAGAGTGTACATTTTGTCCCGTGCTACAATCTCCCCCGAGTGATTTGTCTATAGTGGACATTTCCAGACGTCAAAAGCGCAAACTCAATGGATAGCTTGATCAATATGAACACAAAATGGGAATTGTATTTGCTGCAGTCTTAAGTGATTTATTGATTTGTCCACACATTTATCTCAAAGTGCACAAGATTCCCCACAACAGACGTGCAGATGGAAATTTGCAACTGTATGATGACCTCATGGTTCCACTTTCCCTCCTCAAATGGTCACGGCTCCGCAACATGATCCACATTAGGGGGTTAGGTCTCTCTTCATAGATAATCCCCTCCGGGATGATTGCTGTAATGCAGCTTTAAGTCTTCACAATACAGGTGCACAGAGGTGGCAATTTCAGGTCCAAAAAGTAAAAATCCAGACCGGAATTTTGTTTCAACCAACCAGTTGAGCATAAAGAGTCAGTCACATAGTACTCAACTGGTTGGTTGTAACAAAATCCCGGTCTAGACTTTTACTCTCTGGACCTGAAATTGCCACCTGTGCAGGTGTCATCACTTCAGCATGAGTTCGCCTGACTTTTGGGGTTTGCGAGCATTTCGGCATGTTTACTACCATCCTTGCAGAAGCTAACATTCTTAGGTTGGTGAAGAGCTCACTCCCAGCTGGCCCACGTTCGACGGCTTTCTAATATCCAAAGAAAACCTACTGAATATTTACTTAACCTGGCTTTACTCTCTGGCTGTAGATAAACAGACTTGGAGTCTTTGGCCTGTGCTTAGATATTGACGTGTGTGGAAGAGGGAAACAGAAGCCTATTGGGCAGCATACCGTGCCTGTTCCCAATAATCCATCGTCTGCGTTAGCGAGTGCTACACAGAGCTCACTCTGGACATTTCCAGTGTCTTCATTCCCGGCATTCTCACTCCTAATGTAACGCGAAACAAGGCAGGAGAACTTTCATCTGGCACGCGTCAGAAGGTGTGCACAGCAGCAGAAGATATGGAGATGGACATTTAAGAAAGTGGGGCTTTTGGGCAAAAAACACTTGATTGGTTTGTTATAGAGACTTCCAGTTGTTAAAGAGAGCAAGCTTGGTATGAAACCACGGGAATAACTGTATAACAGCGACAGGTAGATGAAATCTGCTGCTTCTAGACACAGGTTGCATTTTTTTTTTGTGTGACAGGCAGGCATGGTCTTCACATATGGCTTCGTAAATCAGATTCAGCTACCCTGCATTCCGTCGAAGAATAAATATAGATTTTCCTGTGTCTCAAAGCCGGGAGAAAAAAATACCTATAGTCCATTTCTTAAGTGGCCTCACTGCATTGGAATCAGCTCTTTCTCGTCAGGTGACAGGGGTCATTTGGGGGGGGGGGGGGGGAGGGTGTGTGAAATGGATTGCCTCACCCCCCCCCCCCCCTGCTTCCTCTTGACCTCAGCCACCACAGCGTAGCTCACCCTCCAATAACAAGCACGCAGGGCCATCTGAGTGTCTATTTTGATGTCCTGTGATGCCATAGCAGGAGGAAGAAAAGCGTCACCTGCCTGCAATCCGTGTTCCTCTGTGGCTGTCTGGTATCACACCCCGGCCAAGCGGGGCGGGGTGGGGGGCAAGCTTCCACTCAGCCACTTTGGAAGGTTCGGCCCCTGACCCAAATGGCATGCCGTCTAAGTCCAACTGCCTCCTCCTGAGGCATTGCTTTCCACCTCAAAAGGACTGTCTCCCTCTATACCATTGCCTCTGGCTTGCTCGCTGGGTATATTATAGAATAATTACTCAAAGGCCTGCTACCACAGAAAGCTTCAGACTAGATCTAAACACCGTAATTAGACTCATGTAGATGGTATAAACCTGTTGCCGCAGGCTACGGTGTCGTCAAAGTATTCTGACTGGCCCACATTCCCAGCAGACAGGTCGCTCCAATCCATTTCTGGGATTAAAAATTGAAGGGGCCGCATTAAATTAGTAAATATCGAGCTAAATTATTTAATTATGTTTCTCAGTTTACGCTTTAAGTTTGCTGCGGTTCATTCCCGGCCCACGGAGTTCTTTAATGAAGTTCGACTGCGGTTTATAACACGCCGTAAAAAAAACAGCACTTCTTGGACTTTCACATGGTTGTGCTGATGTCGTATTTCCCATCTGTTATGCTGGTTTAATTGCAGGTGCGTTATAAATTCATATACTACACCCTGGGGTATAAAGTAGCTCAATGAAATATTCTGTAACCCTTATGCTGAGGCCAACAATCAGAGAGCCATGAAAGCTGTAATGAGGCATTTGAAGGTGTTCTATAACAGACCATAAAAAACCAGAATGATATATCAACATTATTCTTCATTACTGTCCTGTCGATAGAAATTCTTCTGTCTTCCACCTGTTTGGTGAGGAAAAACACACACTTTGCATGTTCCCAAGCAATAATTTTTTAGCCAGTCAAAGTTGGGTCATAACTAGTAATAGCATTATGTTAAAACATTTAGAATTTTTTTCCAAAATTATACCTTTAATACTTTTTGCGCTTGCTGGCCGTTTTCCATAAACCCTTGGCAAAATGTATTTCCTTAATTTAAACCGAATTCCAAAAGTAAAACACATAAAAAAATTAAATCCTTGTACACAACGTTGATTAAGGGTCTTATTTTTTTACCTCTTCATTGATCAAGCTTAATGTATTCAGAAGGATTTTTGAAGCAGTTGGTATGTGGGCTCTATCACTTTAAATTATGGACTCTATCACTTTAAATCAAAGATATATATGTTTACAACTTAAACTAGACGTGCTGGGAAAGTCAGCATCCCTCACACAAGTTTCAACATAGTCTAGCTCCAGTAATCTATTTCTATGTTAATCAAATGTTCAAGTATAGCAGTGCATGTCAAGACTACATGCACTCTGCTCTTTCACCATTGTTTGGCTGATTGACAGGCTCACTGATAAGAGCAACACAAAGAACTCGCGCAATTTATTCTCGACATATGCTAGGGTCTATTTTAATTTGTTATTCCTTATGTGCTCTGACACACTAATCAGAACATACTGGTTTCCTACATATTATGACACATTTTCCCCACGGCTATTTAAAGGAAAGTTGTTTAAGTAAGGCCTGTAATTCATACTGAAGATTAGAAGCCAGAGCTGTAAGTCAGACTGAAAGTTGACGCGGCATTCACTAGTGAAACTTGCATTACCTGTTAACCACACCACTGTACCTCGAACAATTCAAAACAGCTAACCTGAAAACTGATGACAGCTCAATTAACATTCTCACACTGCTAAACCTGATTGCTCTGTGGCTGAGCTTCACTCCCTGTGGCTAAAAATAATGCAGGTGTAATGTTCAGTAGCTGTAAATAACATATTAGGCTTCTGCTGTAGGATGATTCCAGAAGGAGGAGCTGATAAACATTTGTGTTCTTGAGGTACCGTTGTAAGGGTAACTTTTCCGAATCTGAGATTTCCGGAAATGAATGCAGTTGACTGTAAACTCAGGCTTATATACATGGTGCTGATTCTACAGGAATGGATTTGTGGAATAAAAATAGCCATCGGTCAGACCTGAATGTAAGATGTTGCAGACTTTTGGAAATAAATTGAAAGTTCAGTATGGCGATTACGACATGAGGCCTGCTACGATTAGATTTTTGTACAAAGGCAGCAAAAATATCTAAAGCATTCAAAAATATCCAGGGTATGAATGACTGAATAGACAAATAAAAAAAAAACAAAATGAAATTTAAAAAAATCTGCAGGCTAAAGGATACCGTCCTTCACACTTTGCTTAAATTCAAATATTATGACATATATGTAAACAATGTATTTACCTAGCTGTTGTTATTAATGTAGTATTCCATGAATACATGAGATAGTCGCTCAGCAGTTACCAGACAGGGGAATTGCCTGATCGAGGTTGGGTTGCCACTTAAAGGTATTCGTTTTTCTTTGTACCAAGAGCAGTGTACGGCAAGCACATTATTAAATCAAAACGTGGCGCGTCTATTTGCAAAAAGGCAGTAGAGATTGGACCTTTCTGTTATACCTTGCAGAGGTGTGCAGCTGCCACTCGGGACCGAATCTGGGAAAACCGGACCTGAGACGCTTCAGATTACAAAGGCGATAGATCTTGATTTAAATGCAGGCTGCTGGGAAGATGGTGCAGGCCAGGCCAATTTATCTAGCAGCCACAGACCTGAGGACCGATGCTGCAGTTCAGGCAGCTTGTGCGGAAGCCAGAGGGTGACATTACGTGCGGTGGAGTCGGCGTGTGTTTTTAATATCGTGATTTTCGTCCTGGAAAGGCGATGCGGACCTGGCATTTAGGGTTGACGTCACAGACGTCTGAGCAGATAGAAAGATGTACTTTGCGTTAGGGTAATAATTTGAATGCCACGCTTGGGACTCATCTTTGCTATTGGGTTGCGTGCCACCCCTCTTACGGTCTTCAGAGGCAGGGATCCACTGAAGAATCCATTACTCCGGAGGTCTGGTCAGTTGAGCATGTCGACACGAAAAGCGCCTCATGCAAATGAAGTGGCGATCGACCTTTGAGCCAGAAACCACCCAGGCCCACGGTACTGGTCCACACAGATGCTAAATACAGCCCCACGGAGGACCTTCATACCAAGAAGAATGGAGCTGTCATTTTACACGTTAAAAAGCATTATGCAGCGAACATATATTCTAGATAGGCTTAAATGCAGAGGCCTTGTTGGTGGAGCTGAATTCATATTTGTTCGATTTGTATTTCAAACACAACCTCCTAGCCTTTTGCTCGCTCTGCCATCCTTGAGCACGGGCTTTTGGTTGCAGCGGTGTGGAAATGCTTCTGCGAGCGCGTAGTACATTATCTGTGGCTTGGAGACCACTGAAGGGAATCATAGCGGGCTACTGGGATGAGCTTATCGATCCCTCATTAGGGCGTCATAAAACAGAAACTGAGCTGCAGCCAAACAGCTGACGCAAGATCTGTATCGTTTCTGGGCCATTCCATGCTCTTCGGCTACATTACCGTAGATGAGGCCTAAAAATTTTGAAAGACACTTAAACTTTATTGCTTAATTAAAAGTCCAGTAAAGGAACATGCTCGTAAAGCGGTTCCGACGTTCACGGATTTGGGGAAGAGGCAGATCCCGGGAAAACGTTGCAGCTTTCTGAGAGAGAGGGCGCTTAGGGCATGAACAGGTCGTACACAGAATACTCATTTTGCCAGCAAATTCAAAAGCGTTTGGTGACATGCTTGGGATGGGGGTGGGGGGCGGGGGGGGGGCGGGGGTTGAACAATAAGACCCCTCTCAAGGAATCTGCACCAGCAGCATTTTGAAATATAATGGGCAACTCAGAAACATGGTATAAAATGATTAAAAGCTGCCCCACTTTTTGACTGCGTCGTGAACAACTGAACACCAAAAAGGATAAACAGTATCTTTACTCTGTACATAACAGTGCAGGTTTATTTAACAAAAATCAAAGTCTGGGTGGCATTCTGAATGAGAAATGCGTTTTTTCACTGGCCTGTGTGTCCTTAGATCTCAAACAGCCAAAGAGGAGGATTATTTTTTATGATATTTATTCTGGGTTAAGAAGCAATAATTTCAGAAAATTATGCTTTGTCCCTTACAAATATTTATCTAACCTTACAGCTGTTGACGTTTGGTCTTTAAAAGTCACCTATCTTGAATACACCATGAATGTTGAGATTATGACCATAAAATTGTTAGTCATACTTTAATAAATACTGCTTTGTTCCATCTATAGAAATGTCATGGACAAACCTGACTAACAAGTGTAACATTTAAACTAAATTAAAAAGGAAAATGCAAAAAAAAATAAATTAAAAATTCAAATGTACCAAGAAGATAACATATGGAACAGCAAAGCTTGTATTTCAGAGGGGTAATCAAAATATTCAGCACGCCTAATTCTTTCCAGGAGACATGACAGAGCAGCTGATATTCACCAACTATGAGCAACTACCCTGTATGAGGCTGAGGAACGCCCAAGATGGGATAAGTATTAAATCCATACTCATTCCCTTTACAATCCAGATTCGGAAATGTGGCAACTACCGTATTTTGCTTCTTCCACATCATGCCCCTGAACAGTACAGTGAAACTCCTGGGAGATGATGTGCTCCTATTCTTCTTTATGCCATCGTGATGCCAATCAGTTTAATGCCTTTCAGGCACTGTAAATGACTCTGACATTTCACAGCCAGGCAGGTAATGTACTAATTAAGGAGCTCTTCCGTGCCCCAAAGGTTGCCGATCCAATGCTGCGCGGTACCAAGCATGAATCGCCTTGCTAAATATACCTTCACTGGCCAGATTATTAGGCATACACAACCACTCGCTAATGCAAAGTAGCCTGCTACTTTAAACAGAAAATCGTGTGGCTGCAACTGAATATATCTGATGCACAGAGGGTCAAGGGCATCTATTACTATTTAACCTAGAATTGGAATGCTTAAGATGCCTGATTCAAGTAATTACAGTAACACTTTACTTAACGCTCTCATCTATAATACATTATACATACCTTCGTAATGTTATTCACAGCCATAAGGCATTATAGTGTTGATAATAATCTTTCATAAGCTCCCATGAAGCTCTCATCTATAATGCACTATAGATACCTTGATAATGCATTTTAATGATCGATATATTATGGATGCTTTGTACTGCGTTATGAAGGTATCTATAGTGCATTATAGATGAGAGCTTCATAAAGCATTCATAATGCATGATAAACATGGCTATAATGTGTTTTACATTTATAATAATTTACAGCCATGCTTATAATGCCTTATGAATTATTTATAATGTGCTATGAATGTGTTCATAGATTGATCGCGCTATATGTCAATGAGGGAGGTCAGACGGTCTGACATATTAAAGCTAACAGGAAGGCCACATGCACACAAAAAAGCAGCGCAATGCAACTTACCCTTGAAGCAGCTCTGGAAGCAAAAGCGGCCCTAAGTGGTACGCGACATGTGTACCTAATAAAGCGGCCACTAATTGTATATGTATATATTTTATGTAAATTTATTGTACATTTTGTACATACATCTTTCTTTATTATAGAAAATGCTGTTTAGAAAATCTAAACAGATTTGACTGTCACTTGTTTAAATGGATGTATACCTTACGTTGCTTATGTTGTGGGATAAAGTATCTAAGGTTAGTCAGTAATACAAGACTTGCTGTATTAATTTCTACAAACGTAATGTAAAGTAAATACATCACAAGCAAATCAAGCATGCCCTGGTTGCTGTTTGAAGAGCGTGATATTAAAACACATTAATCTTCAGCTCTTTTTTTTTTTTTTTCCACACACCTGGGAGGTACTTTGATCTAGGCCCAGGCCAGCAAATCCATACGCATGAGACGTGTTCGCATCTCCACTCATTGGCACAGCTACCAAGGCGAAGGAGGGGCAGGGAGCAGAGATGGAGCAATGGTTACAGGGCCAGAAATATCATACTCAGTGCAAACTCCCACCTACCCGCCAACCTCACTGTCAGCTGTCTACTGGCCCCAGGGTCATCGCCAATGGCCCTTACTCGCTCACAAAGGTCAGTGTGTTATAATGCCGGAAAAAACATATATATGTACATGTGTGGGAGTCGGGCCTGGGTGGAAGAGCTAATGGAGTTCATGGCCCTGAGGAGAAAACTAACAGCCGTGACAAGGCCCTCAAAGCGTGCTGGTATTCACCATAAAGCAGGTTCTCCACCTTTCTGCCACTGTCAAGGCCTGTAAGTGGTATGCAAAGTCATTATATGCACATATACAGCGAACACGGTGATCTATGTGTGGTAACTCACAACAAACTGCATCAATGTTCCATGTCAATTGTACACAAGCATCCTGTGTCTTTTTTGAACAATTTCACTGAAAAGGAGGGACTCCACCGTCGTACCATAATCAAGGCCTCTCAGTGGGTGCCATGCAAAGGTGCAACATGCAGCCATCTGCTGCGGTAATGCAGCATAAACTGCACTAACGCTCCAAGCCCCTCTGCACACAAGTTTCCCACTGTCTCTCTTTTTTTAACAAAAAAATTCACATCGAATTGCTTAATAACTACCGCCAAATGTTCTCTGGAAGTCGGCCGGGACTTCCTGCCACATTAATGCGTCGCAAGGCCATTAACATGAACGGACGCAGGGTCGAGCCTCTCTGTAGCGATGATGTCGAAAGGAAAACCGGATTCCAATCTGCGGTGCCGATTTATGGCACATTTTTATTTCGGGTTTCAGTTAGCATCTACGGCTTAATGACATCGCAGGAGCGACGCAATCACGCGACGAGGTTACACGCTCGGCGATACGCCGGGGATGGTCTCGGGCTCCGACGCCGGGCCGATTCATCCAGGAATGTCACAGCAAACAGTTTCTGAACCTGCACTGACTGCTTCTCAATTAAAAATGGCTTCTGCGCTCACTCAAGTCCCTCTGCTGTCATTCCCCTCCTAGATCACGCACAGGAGAGCCTCAGCACACACACCGGTGATTTATAAGACGGGACACATCTCCTGACATTAAAATGCATAAGGTCAGACTTTAAAATGATTCAAACTTCTGTAACATGGGGGGAAAAAAATGCATGACTTTTTTATATTGGGGTTGAAACGTGTCTTGTTGGAAGGAGGCTGCCGGAAGGTTATTACAAATCCTTGACAATGAAAAATATTTCCCCCCACCCCCCAAAAAGCATTGCATCTTATTAATTTCCCTTAAGCAGTGCAAAATGTATGTTGAAGAAACGGCAGACCTGAGCTCTTCTGATTTTTCCACACGTCCTTGGACATATAAGGACACATTTCAAGAGTGGATCCCGGCACTCATGTGGGACTGACTTCCACAAAGTTGTCTCAAGGATAAAAGGAAGGCTTAAGCCAATACCTGAAGTAAAGCAAGTTTTTTTTTCCCAAACTGCAGTGCATATGGGATTTTACTCATCAATGATTGTTTTTTGCCACATCTGTTATGGGCTGGGCAGAGGCCTCCTGTGCTCCAGCTTTTTTTTTTTATAATCCATTTAATATCATTCTTCTCACTTGCTTCCATCACCTTGAATTGTTTCTTCCAGCACATCCTTGTACCTCCTTATCTGGCCTCGGTTAAATTAGCAGAATAAAGAAATAAATAATAACAATAATGGGGAAATGCTATAATTATCTATCCATTTTCAAGGTGCTTATCTTGGTCGGGGTCACGGGGGAGGGTGGGGGTGTAGCCTGTTCCAGGCGCCATGGGGTAAAGAGGCTGGGGCACCCCCCAGAAGGGAGGCAAGTCCTTCACAAGCCACACAGATATATAACGACAGCTTATATGCACATAATTTATAATACAAAGAAACCTGTCTGTGTTTTATATATATATATATATAAAAAAAAATAAAAATTCCCCACTCGCCCTCCTGTGGGCGGTCTTTTGTCCTTCAAGCTCGGGTCCTCTACCAGAGGCCTGGGAGCTTGAGGGTCCTGCGCAGTATCTTAGCTGTTCCTAGGATTGCGCTCTTCTGGACAGAGATCTCAGATGTCATTCCTGGAATCTGTTGGAGCCACTCTCCCAGTTTGGGCGTTACTGCCCCGAGTGTTCCAATTACCACTGGGACCACTGTTACCTTCACCTTCCACATCTTTTCTAGCTCTTCTCTCAGTCCTTGGTATTTCTCGAGCTTCTCATGTTCCTTCTTCCTGATGTTACCATCGCTTGGGATTGCTACGTCTATCACTACGGCCTTCTTCCATATATATATATATATATATATATATATATATAACAATGCAATATGCCCTCGGAGACCCCTAGAGATTCCTAATTTTTGCTCCCTCCCAGCCTCTAGCACACCTGTACCAGGCATTCGGTGTTCTCGATTGTTTGGTTCACAAGGAAGGAAGCAAGGAAGCAAAAATGTGGTCTGGGGGTCCTTGAGGACTGGGTTGAGAAAGACCTGCATAATGTATATTGTTCACATGAATGGGTCTTTGTGTATATAAATCGGTGCTTATATACACATATATATGCAGATATTGAACATTTTTGGGCAATTTACAGAATCTCTCTGAAAGGTCATACCTCGTCTTTTCATTGCTCCCTCGTGGCTTGAAAATTTTGTCAACACTGCCTGGGAAATTTGTTTTGAAAATCGCCAGAGGATTGATTGCTCAGAAGTCAATAACGTCTATTATGTTTTCATTGGAAAATGACTGTTTGTGTAGCTGAAATATCTGAATCGTCAGGTGCCTCTCTCTACTTTTCCCTCCTCTTCCTAATGCACAGCTACGCGCCGCTGGTGTGGTTACAACAAAGCACTTGACGCACCGCGCTCACACCTGCGCCGTTCCCCCAATTCCGAGAGAGGACTAGATCCGGCGCGGCGGCGGGTTCGCATCTCCGCAGCTCCGTTCTTCAGGAAACCATTTTCACCACGGACACGTGCTGTGTTTTTCCATTACAGAGATAATGAAAAGGTAGAAAGCACCAGCAACATCATATTCCTGCTGCAGGTAACTGTGCCGTCCCATGCAGTCTCCCCGTGGTAACGACTCCTATCGCTTCGTGCCACTTAATTGCCACTTTAGAGTAATGACCCATTAAGTACGGCTCCCATTGGGGTCCGGGTTGCTGGAACTCACCACGCTGGAGACATGCAGTCGGAGATGAGTGTCGCCGAGATTCGTGTCCTGGTCAGGCAGGCGGCGGTGACATTTCTGCTTTTATCTTTTTATCTTTCAGCCCCAGGGTTCACTCTCGTACCTATTCCCCTCGTCCCAGTAATCACAGTACAAAGAATGACGCCTTGGTATGCGTGTTTCCAAGATGGCTGCCAGGATGGTTTCGGTAAATATACGAAAATAAATAAATAAATAAATAAATAAAAATAAAATTCCATTCATTCATTTTTCACTGTGAAAAAGGCAGGCAGGACGTAGGACAGGGGACATCCTGGACGGGGCGTCAATTCATCTCAGGATTGGTGGCCGCAATCGCACTCCACAGGCAATTCGGAGACGGCGATTTATCTAGCTGCGTGTCCTTGAACTGAGGTGGAAATGGGAGTGCCTGGCCGAACCCGGAACAACACAAAAAGAACATTCATGCTCCGCGCACATTGCTGAGGGTGGCAATCGAATCGCCAGCCGTCATGCTGGAGCGCAAAGCTCTGTGCCCAACCGAGCCCGCTTACCTGCAGAATCCTTTCACTGTTATGCCCACACACTGCAAGCTACAGATGCACCAAGATACAGTACCACGTTCCTCCTGATTCTAACATTTGAAACCCAATCATATGTTATTGGCAAGGGCCACTGCAGTTTGCCCGTAGGTGAGGCAATCATGGATTTCACCTCACTTTTCCCCCATTAGGAAGCATAAGTGCTTCGCTTTTCTTGCATTAATTTCACACTTGTGCCGGAATGATTACTTGAGCCTGGTGCTATTTCAAGTTACTTCACTTTGGCTCGTTTACGCTGTTCGAAGAGAGAATGTCGAAACCTTGATTCCAAGCGTCAGGTGCACGCCGATCGCACCGGCAGCCCTTGGAAGCACAGTGCGAAATTTCGTATTATTCTAAAGATATTTTTGAAAAGTATACACTTGCCGGACTAGAGAAATGGCCAAGAACATGCAGAAGGGACCATGTGTTCTTCCCCCAAGCACCACTTCCAGGAGTGTATGTTCTTCTCCTCGTGATTTACTTGTTTCACCTTACAGCCCAGTCCTTAATCAAGATGGGAAGTTTCATACTGAGCTTCAGTCTGGTCGCTCCCAGAAAGCACTTTGCACTTTATTCTGTTATATTTTTATGTTTATGATTAAGTCCAGATTCATACCTCTGGTGTTGTTATATCTTTGGACCTTTTATCTTTTAGTTCAGTGTCCTGGTTCAAGTTCCCCCGACCCCCCCACATCTGCATGTGGGGGGACTGAATGTCAGGGTGCTAGTTAGACTTGGCTGGTAAAACAGTAATTCCATATACCACTTGGCAAATTTTATCGGAATATACTAGAATAGTATTGCTTTTTAAAACACCGCATACCACGGTATAATGTAGCCTATAGACGGTAGAGCAGCATTAAAAATGAGATACTTCTCCAGCCTACTGCTGAGAGCTGGGATGTATGCATAACGGATAAGCATCTACATGATTATATAGCAGTTGAAGTTTTTTTAATTCTGAATGTTTCTATGGATACTAGCCACATGCGCTTTGCTACATTTTTCATTACGCACCAATACATGTTATTGCCAAAGACAGGTAGCAGGTCAGACTGTATGCATTGCTGATGCTGATAAAACGGCTGGTCAAATTAAGGGAGCAACCGTATTCGCTAGTTTGAGGAACCCTGCTTAAGACCATGCATTTCTGCAAGCGCATGCAGGGAAATCATTAAACTTGGACTAGGTGTTTGTCGCCTTTCATTTGTTTTTAAATGAATCATGCTAAAAGCTCCTGACCCTCTTAGTTAGAAGTCGGTCGGGAAGGCATAGAACAGACATTACTCGACATGTCTGTAAGTTGACGATGGAGGTTCTCGCATCGTTGGGAACCACGAGCGGCACCTGAGCAGTCCTGCGTTCGTCAACCCACACGCGGTGCCCTTTTCATTCCACCGCAGGTGTGAATAGTCCGCTCTGCCGTGTCCTGTAGCCCCAGATCCCCTGTCCTCATTTTAGGTAATACATGTCTGTCACCGAGCCAAAGCTCGTGTCACCCGCGCCCCTGTGATTTACAGCACCCCCAAGACACGCCGGTGGTAGGATCAGCACGTGTTGGGAGGATGCTTCTTCCTGAGGGCAGCAGCAAAAGGTCATCAGTTTGTTTCCTAAAAGCTGTCCAGTTCCATTGAAGTAAATAATAATGACATGCCGTCCCATACAGCAGAGTATCGACAGGCAAACAAAAGAAGAGAAACTGAACAAGTGGAATTGTCAAGATCACCCCCCCCCCAGAAAAAAACCACATCAAAAATCAATGCCCATTTGACACCAAAGCCCTTAAGCTATGAATCCTGTACAAAATGCTAATCTCCAATGTCAGTAAATGTGCTTTCAAGAAATATTAAAGTACTATTGGTTTCAGATGACATTTTTGGTTTGTTGAGAATTTCTTTCGCTTTAATGTGACACGACTTTGATACGACTTGTGTGGCCGAGGTTTGATCTCCCTGGTTTTTCCAGCCCATTATTTCCATATCCCATGTATGGTCAAACTGAACCTGGATTTTATCCAGGACACAAGGCAGAGGACATCCTGAATGGGATGCAGTTCTTCACAGGACAAATTCTGTAGGTATTTTAAGGTAATTTAGAGGTAATTCATTTAGAGGTAATTAAACTCCACAGACTGTGGAGGAAGCCTGCAGAAGAACATGCAAACTCCACAAACATTAACTCATAGTGCCGCTCCAATGAGTGTTATATTAAGTTGTTCCTACCATTGGCCATTAACCAAACAAGTCACCCTATGGTGGGAGACACAAGCAACTGTCTGAATGGACCAGAACTGTTTAGGGACATTGCACATTCACAGAACATTTATTCTTTCAACTCACTATACAATACTATTTATTTCTTTGCAGTTACTATAGAATTGTGTGCAGTCATTTCTATTATATTTTTGCAGCTGCTGTTGACTATTATTTATTGTTACTGTCTGTTAATGTCTAAATGTACTAAATATCTTTTTTGCTGTCTCGTTGTGTGTCGTGCTACTGCAAGCGTGCTATTCCCTTTGGGAATAATAAAGTTTCTATATATAAAAATATGTATATATATATATTTATCTGGGGGTAGGAATTGAATTCACACCTCTGTTTGCGCTCGTCATTGTAGTTACTCATACAACTTCGGCTGCTGACGTGGAGCTGTGAGGCATCCCAGTGTAATTCAGGTAAACAAATGTGCACACTTCCTATATTAATCAGCAAAATTGTCTCGCTCGTAGCCAAGGCTTTTAGTCTCTGCAGCAGTAGGAACTTTCACTTGATTTATGACCGTAGTTCGTCAATCAGAAATAAATATCAGTGATTTTTCAATGTATCCAAGGCTAGGTCTACATATTGAGACATGGAAACCAGGGAGCACGCGAGCTCAGAGCATACTTTCCACTCAGTATAATCTTGTCACTGAGCCATGTCGACAGAGACCTGCTTTGCTGCTGTGGCGGAGAGTATTAGTACCGTATACTTGTAAATCATTCTCTGGTCTCAGTCCTTGGGAGGGGCTCAATGGGGCAGAGAGGTTCAAAACACTTTCTTATACTGCTTTGTTTGAACAGGCTTTTACACATATCAAACTCTCTGTAGACAGGAATGAGATTTCATATTATTTAATGCTATTTATACCAATGTTAAATCATTTTTTATACTTCAAAGACCTATGGCCAAATTTACTAGATCCATCCATCTTTTCACTGGTTATTAGGGTTTCAGGAGGGCCTGTATCCCATCAGGCAGCAAGGCTCACCAGACTGGAGCACACCCTGGATGGGATGTCAGTCCATTGCAGGGCACATAAACTAACACAATCAGCCTCAACTGGCAATTTAGATAGCAATTAGCCTAAATGCATATGGTATCTTTAAGGGACACCAGACAGCTAACTCAGCACACAACAAAGTGCTACCCAGTGAATCCGTGCCATGCCTGAGGGCAGAAGGAAACATGATTGGTTCAAGGAGATAACCAATCTGATTGTTCAAGAGGTGGGCGCAAGCAACTAGAGGAGACGGGACCAAGACATCTGATTGGTGGGACAACCTCCTCAAGTTGCTTGAGCCCACCTCCTCTATAATCTGATTGGTTATTTCCCTGAACCAATCACTTTCTCTTTTGCCTTCAGAAAATTTTTGCGTAAGTAAAACTCCCATGAGCGGAGAATATCTGCAGACATGCATTGGTGTGAATCAAAGAGCAGGACCCTCCAGTGTGTCAGTGGCAACTGGACCTTTCTCAAGGGCCCGACTGTCTTGCAACTGTGGAATCGACCACAGGATTTGACCCAGGGCCCTTCCTATTAAGGGCACACAGTCCTGAAACATAGAGCCACACACTACCCATAAATATATAAAAATATATATGCATGGTGACTCACAATGGACTACAATGTAGAATCAGCTTGAATATCCGCCTTAGCTTTTAAAACAATCCCGAATAATAACATTTTTTTAAAGCCATTATTTATCATTTTTATATCAACATGGAAACTGCCATGCAATTGCCGTAAACAAAGACATTCAGAGTTGATTGCAGGTTAGTACCGGGGCTGCCAAGCAGATCAGATTGAGGTGGTCTGGCCACCTACCTTAAAGTTTTTTTCTGGCAGATGTGTTGATAAACAAATGCATTTTGACAATGAGGGTATCCTGGGGGGGGGGTGGGCACAGGCCAACATTCAGGCTTAGACATGAGACCAGTTCAATGCAGAACCAGTAAAATTTGTTGCTTAACATTCTGCTTAATTGCAATATTTAATTATGTGAATGTGTGTTTTTTTGATAATGGACCACTTTAGGCTGTGAAATTGTTTGGAAAATAAGGACCCAAAACAGAGGCTTACTATATCAGGATTTGTTTTCCAACAACTGCAGAGCGCATCAAGACTGGCCACTACCTAACAGGCTTAGATACTGGTGGACCAGTTGGTGTGTGGCAGGGCACTGGATTGTACGATTGTGGTGTTCAAAATAGATTGTGTGTCTAAATAGACTCTTGAATTTCAAATAAACTGATGTAGTAATTCTCTTTTGTGTTAGAAGGTTGAAAAGAAGACAGCATAGTGTAAAAACCTGCTCGTAGAGTGGGCATGTGGTTTGTATGTCACTTGAGCAAGAATTATTTATAGAATATAGAAGAATTATTAGCCTAAATCAGGAGACTTATAGTTTACACTTCCTCCAAACAAAACTAATAATCTAGACGAACAGGTTAATATACTATATTAATGACTCATAACTGCATAGCAAAAAATGTAATATAGCACTGAGCATTCACTACAAAGCCTGAGGAGCATATAATGCTTTTATTGACATTATCACATTCTTCAAGAACAATGATCGTACTTATATTCTTGGCAAGAGCACTCTCGCTAATTTGCCTTGCAAGAGCAAACTTGGGGCGCAATGGATCATGGGACTGCTCTCGTTTGGCGAGGATGCAACCGAAGTATCCTAGATTTCTGAGGCAGAGCAAGAATGACATCTGGGGATTTCGTACTGTCCTCTGAACTTTTGTTCTTCAGTATTGGAACAGGTCTTAGGCAACAGAAGATGACATAAAACGGGTAAATGACGACACAAGTATGGTCAAATATGCATATTCAGAAACACCCATATGCTATACAGGAACTGGGTCTGGAAGGAACTGGTTGGGTAGGCTGTACTGGTCAGGTAGTGTACCCAATGTCTTGAAATATGGTGCTACCAGCAAGTAACCAGAAGGGCAGCATGTTTAAATAGGAATTTAAACTGCATGACCACAAAGTATATTCAGAGTTGTATGAAGGTCAGGAGAACCTATTTTAATTTTAGTCCACAGTAGAAGCAGCGATAAGATGGAGTTTGAACCGTATTTTTTTTGTCCTCAGATTTTATTTTTATAAACTCCTGGCATTGCCTGCAACGAAAACCTCCTTTCTGGCATTTATCAAATGATTGTGGCTAAGTCCCAAGTAAGGGATTTTTTTTTAATAACAGGAGTTGCTGTGTGAGTGCACCCAGCAGAGCCTTCGGGGGGGCACTTAGTGACAGAAAAATCCAGAAAATCCTGCAGCATGTCAAAAACACTTGTATCTTTACATTTCCCCAAGGTGTCAGACTTTGTCATCAGGACTCTGACTCTTGGCTACTACTATAAAAGAGGTTTCATGCTCCCATTTCATTTTTCTTCTGTTGCAGGCCATTACTCATCAATAAAAAGACCCACAATGCTGTTTTTTTTTTGTCTCTGCAACTGGCTACTTAACATTGCTCCTCATCACTGTCTCTTACCCTCAAAGAACCCTTGAGGAAAGCCGACCATCTCCAACCATACTATCTAAGGGCCAACCTGATCATCTCCAGCACTGCTCCTCAAAGAGCCAACCAGAAAGGCCGATCATCTGCATCACATCCCTTCAAAGAGCCAACCAGAAAGGCCGATCATCTGCATCACATCCCTTCAATGAGCCAACCAGAAAGGCCGATCATCTGCATCACATCCCTTCAAAGAGCCAACCTGAAATGCTGATCATTTCCGTCACATCCCCTCACAGAACCAGTCGTGGGACAGATTTATAATGATTCAAATCTTGGAAAAAAGGCTCAAATTATTATTATGCTGTATAAACTCTCAGTTTTCCCTAACTGTGTTTGTGTTGTTCAGACAGCAGAAGGCGTGCCCCCCCCAACCGGCAACCAACCAATGCAACCTACAGAAGTAACACTATGGAATGATATGCACAAGTACTGGTCAAATAAAAATTGAGGATGTCCCATCCTTGTTTAAGTGAGTTAGTTTCCCCATGTTAGCAAATGACAAAGGAAACAATGTAACAAACAAAACAAAAACCATCAGCAAATACTGCTAGACAATGCTGACCTGTAATACTGCAAACATTACTAATATTTTTCAATAAAAGGTTAGGGTTAAGGTTAGGGTTAGGGTTAATTTCAATTAAATATTTAATTGAATTATTAATAGACTACTATGTGTTAGTCCAACTTTTACAAACATTTGTTAATAATTATGGTTGGTTATTGAAACTAAAGCATTTTTAATATTTTACAGAAGGAATGCTTAAGTTGATAAAGAACAGGAAAATAAAATAAATAAAAATAAGCTTTATAATGCATTATAGCGGTCGGTATACGCATTAAGAATGTTTTGTATTGCATTATAAAGGTATCTATAGTGCATTATACGTAAGAACTTCATAAGGCAGTCATAATAAACATCACTATAATATGTTATGCCTATTTATAATTATTTACAGCCAGGTTTATAATGCTTTATAAATGCATTATAATGCATTATGCATTACTAAAAACATGGCCGTAAGTGCTACCCAAATTTCTTCATTTTTTTTTTCAAAATCATTGTGGGAAAATTGAATCATGAACCCAAAATCATGAATCAAACCAAATCGTGAATTTGGTGAATTGATACATGCCTATTGCTAACTCTTGTCTTCGGGTAATAGCCAAATGCAGGCATGATGTGTCTGCATGCACATCTGGGCATAATTTGAGTGTGGAGTTGTGGGCCACTTTATTAAAAGCATGATATCAGCAAATAAGATTTAGCACCAAACGCTTCACATTATTTTTTGGCATCAGTATTACCATGTAAGTAAGACATTAGTCAATAATACTCATTTTAATATGCAGAGGATTAGTATTTATGATTTTAATAAACTGGTAAAAATGTGAACGTTTTCGCAGTGTTTTAATATATCTCATAAATCTCGGTAATTGATAAAATGATAGTAGTAAAACACATACAATAAAATGTAAACATGGAGAAACTGTTTTCCGTGAATGTCAGATCAAGGCATTTACTACAATGCAGCAAATGGCCTTGAAACAGCCCTTAGACTGCAATCAACAACCACCTATCTATCTATAGCCAATCTATTCAAAACATCATCTGCACACATTAACCTGACAGAACATGAAATTGACCACACAGAAATAAATGGGTATGTATTTTCAAATGACACGTTTTAAAATGGATTTCATTACCATGTCTTGCCACCAAGTAAAGCTTTAAAAATCACAAAATCTATGTTAAATTAGGCAATTTGATGTTTGCCTGATTCACATAATTCTATTAATCAGCATGTCCTTAATGAATTTAAAACATTACAGTTTCTCTTCCACGTGCTTATTTGAAATAAGAGCTCAGTAATTAATACTTAAGAACCACCAAAAAATAAACCCACAGTAATGCCTTACGCTGCCTCTTAGACATATCTCATATGATTTTTTTTTTCCCAGATGAAAAAAAAAACATTGACAAGCAGTTCATTGCTTGTCCTTTCACTAATGCCACCCTACCAGTGGCCTTGCTCATTTTAATAATTGCAGCGGCATTATGGGACAGCGGGTGTAGCCGGCTTTCTGCAGCTATTCACTGTGTGCCTGACACTTGGCTATTTCGCCTCCCGTGGGAGGGAGTACAGCCGTCTATTCTTAGCATGGACAGGTGGGAGTCAACGTGTCTTTCTTGGTACAAGTCATGGCCTGCTAAACGCTCTCCACTAATCAAGAGGGGAGCCTGTTGTGAAAGTGATTAGAGCAGCGCTGCCCAAGCGTAGACCTCTAAGGCCAGGCCTAGGAATACATTTTAATTAGCACCTGATTGACACTTGAAACATCAGGTGAGTTGACTTACTATCCAAATAATTATTTTAGTGTAGCAATTAAAGTGCTGAGGCCTGAGTGTAAAAGCTCGCTGAAACTGGGGCTCTCAAGGACCAAGGTTGTTCAGCCCTGTTTGGGAGCCTGGACATCTGAGGTTCTGGCCTGTGTTTGTTCTACTAGAATGACTGCTGAGGGATGTGCTGGCTGTCCCACTTTACAGCAGCAGCAGATGGCAAATGGACCTGGCCAAAGCCTTTTAAATCCCAGGACAAGTACTACTGTTATACTGGTACCTTCATACAGGATATTACCTCCAAGACTCTTTATCCAGAGACTTTGTATCAGAATCAGAATCATTTATCCATTGGCAAGTACTGTTATATATATAAAAAATTACTTTGGGGTGTTTTGCAGAACAATCAATATAATAGAATTATGGTAACACTTTCTATGAATGCCATGTCTATAAGAATCTATGAACACATAACTCATTATAATGCATTCATAAAGCATTATAAACATGGCTATAAACATGTATAAATAGGCATAACACTTAATATCCATGTTTGTTATGCATTATGAATGTTTTAAAGGCTCTCATCTATTATGCACTATAGATGTCATCATAATGCAGTACAAAGCATCGTTAATTCGTATATGCATTATGAAGGTAGCTATAATGCGTTATAGATGAGAGCTTCATTGGAGCTTATGAATCATTATAATCAACATTATAATGCCTTATGACTGCCTACAGAAGATGCTGTGATGCTTTATTAATTCTTATACTGACCATTATAATGCATCACGAAGGTATCTATAATGCATTATAGATGACAGTTTCAAGCAAAGTGTTACTATAACGATGTACATAGATTAAATAAATTTATTGGCATAATATTACTTATAAAAAAATAAGTAAAATATATTATTTTCAGCAGTTCCAAAATTAGAATTCCACAGTCATACAGTAGTGTTCAGCATTTCAACCTTTGTTCTAAGACACACAAACACAGATGAAAGGGCTGCTCGTTTTATAGTAAATGTTTTTTTTTTTTTTTTTTAAACGATATAACAGTTAAAATGCCAGTCATTCCACCGAATGCTCAGATTAACATTTGATTAAGATAGAAAATTAGGGGGCCCCAAATACCAAATATCCTCTTGGGCCCGATGATTTTGGGTAATTTGTATTATACTAACAATTTACCCTTTAAAAGTGGGAGGTTTTAATGAAAATGCTTCATGCCTTGTATCATGTCTGATTTTAGCTACCTCTTATTTGTTTTGTCTTCTGAGATCACAACCCTTGCTATTTAAGGAGAAAACTGACATAATTATTCTATCCATGGCAAAAGAGTGATATACCCCTTTCAGCGTTGTACAGTGTTGGGACCCCCTTGTGCTACTAAAACAGCTCTGACCTGTCGAGGCCTGGACTCCACAAGACCTCTGAAGGTGTGCTGTGGTTTCTGGTGCCAAGACGTTAGCAGCAGTCCAGGGTGCATTATTCTGCTGAAGGAGGCCACTGTCATTGGGGAATACCATTGCCTTGAAGGGGTGCATGTGGTCAAAGTAGGTGGTCCGTGTCAAAGTAATATCCCCATGAATGCTATGACCCAAGGTTTCCCAGCAGACCATTGCCCAGAGCATCACACTGCTTCCAACGGCTTGCCTTCTTCCCATAGTGCATCCTGGTGCCATCTCTTCCACAGGTACCCAATGCTCACTCGCCTGGCCTTTGACATGGTGTAACAGAACACGTGACTCATCAGAGCAAGCCAACTTCTTCTGTTCCTCAGAGGACAGCATGTCCACTCTATGGCTACAGAGTCCCATACAAAGCATGCTGTGATGCACTGTGTTCCGACACATTTCTTTCACAGCCAGCATTAAGCATTTGTGCTACAGTAGCTTTCCTGTAGGATCAAACCAGACAGGCTAGCCTTCACTCCACACAACCATCATTGGGTGTCCAGGACCCCGTTGCTGGTTCACTGGTTGACCTTCCTTGAACCACTTTTGTTAGGTATTCATTGCTGCCTACCGGAAACACCCCGTTTTGGAGGTGCTCTAAGCCAGTCATCTAGCTATCACAATCTGACCCTTTTCAAAGTTACTCAGATCGTTATCTTTGCCCATTTTTCCTGCTTCCAGCACATAAACTTTATTTACTTGTTGATTTATGCCATGAATTCAGAGAAGGATCCCCTATGGTTCAGTGGGCAGCATTGTTGGTAGCACATAGGCCTCCAAGATTGGGGATTCATCTTATCCCTGTGTCCCATGAGTACACTGGTTTCCTATGATCCAGGTAAGATCTCAGTTGGTTTGTATTAATATACACCAGTGTTTTTCAAATCAATCCTCAGGCACTCCGAGACAGTCTAGACACCTGTACCAGGTATTCCCTGTTCTTGATTGTTTGCCTTATTCTTGATTGTTTGCCTTGTTCTTGATTGTTTGTTTTGTTATAGATTGTTTGGTTCAGCTGTGTTAGAAGCAGAGAGGAAGCAAAAATGTGGATTATCTGGGGGTACTTGCGGACAGGGTTGAGAATCACTGGCATATACCATAAATGCTAGCAAGAAATATGGACATACACAAAGAGATCAATCCTTTGCCTACGTTTCCAAGAATCTCAGAGGTCATGTTTCTCACTCTGTGCAGCTCTGTATCTGGGCAGTAGGAGGATGCAGGCTCTTTGCGGCTCTTACACTGGTCACGTCTGAATTTCATCAGTCCGCGCGTGCTTTTCTTCAAACATCTCCGGAGCCTTGAATTAGAAGTCCAGTATTCAGCCGCAATTAACTTATTTAAAAAGGTCTTGTGCTTAACTCAGACAATTGCAAAAGCTCTGGTATGGAAGCGGGAAAAACTGTCAATATTTCCAGTCGCTTAATTCATTTTTTTTGGTTTTTATATCCAGATAAAAAAAACAGCACCCAAACGAGTCGAAATAAAATCATGAAGACAGAAATTACCAAAGACAGCGGCAAAAGGCAATATTTCACAAATACACAAGTCAGAAGGATTCTGGGATTAAAAAGTCATGCTACTATTTCCGCCTTAAAGTGATGTTAACATTCAACCATGTAGCTAGCTCAGTCACCCTATCGATCAATCATCTGTGTTCTGAAGGTACTTATTTATTTAACTATTATTGCAAATCAAGCCCAAATCTGATTAGGGTCCAACCATGTTCACCTTAACCGACACGCCCCCAACCACCGTCTTCCCAAGAGTACTAACAGCTGAGATGCATCACCAGTAAATGAACTCTGAATATACACTCAGCATTTGCCTTGAGAAGTCGCGGATTATTGCATGCCTGCACCTTACTGAGCATTTCTTACGGCTATTAGAGCCTTTTCCGTATATGATCTATGTTTCTGACCTTCCCGAACTTTTTGTTCTTGCCTAACCGATTTTGACCACGCCCTTCTCTGACTTCGATTTGAGTTCCTGAATTAAACATCCACACCTTCAGCACTTGGATCATTAAAGCACAATAATGAAAGATACATCATATGGGCCAGTTAGTGCTTAAAAAGAGAAAAGACGTTGGGTATTGTGGTGATGTATGTGGAGTTATGGCTTTAAGGTTGTTGGTTTAGAGAGGAGTAGCCTTGCAGAGAAACTCAAAATATCTGGCTCTACTTTTGGAAAAGTAACTATACATGTATGTTTAAAATTTTGAGCTAAAAGCCAAAGCATTATAGTAATATAATTATCATGACTTTTTGATATTTTTGTTTTTGACGTTCATTTGTACAGAATAAACGCACAATAAGATTTTGCCAATTACATACTGTTAGGACGCTTATTAAGCAGCATATTTACTGTTAAAAACTATTTTCTTCCAGAGAAAATGAGACACCTTGAGACACTCTGGCTTAGTAATTAATGTGAGATTTTGAAGTTAGGGAAGAGTGTTAATCCTTCACTCACGGGGAAAAGTGAAAAACTCAGCAGTAGCACCTTTTTTCTTGGAGGAAAAGGAAAATAAATAAATAAATAAAGCACAAACCTTTCTCTCTTTAATTGGTTTTAATTCTGTTAGAAATTTCCATTGAATTTTAAAATGAAACATTAAATCTTTAATTACTCCAGAAAAAAAAAACTTGTCATTTTCGGTGTGAGTCTAATAAATCAGGTCTACAAAGTTAGGTTTTCATTTGTACAGCATGGTTGCTTTGCTTTAAATAAGGGCACAGTAATCACGACAACTTATAAATATAGTATTTCTCCCACTGACCACCATTGGGGGGTATAAGAAATAAGTTGGGCTGTCCGTCAGAGGTAAGTAAATTGGAAAATGTGACTCCCAGCAGCTAGATCAAAATGAGAATGGTCATACATACTGTACAGCTAGAGTCGACTGGATTAGGGACTAGAGGGTTTGTAAAGAATGTTTGAACAGTTAATGAAGACGTCTGCTCAGGTTAAGTTCAGCATTCGAGCACTGCCACCAACAGGTCAGGAGGCCAACTGCGATTCTTCGTTATGGAAGAGGGCATCCTAATAGTAAAGACCGTTCTGTCTCTCCCTGGAACAGTGTCCAGTGGTAACCATGACGGCAGGTGGTGCTGCGTTGGCACATAGCATCAGACTTCAGGTCCTCCAAGATGCAATATTTAGCAGTTTGTATAGCCGCCCCCCCCGCCAGGAACAGCTGGAGTGGGCTATAATGGTAAACCAACATGGCCAACCAGAGCTCCCGTTTGGGTGGGGGAGGGGGGCATTCCGTAAGATACTCGAGATAAAACAAAAAGCTAATAAACACCGAGCTTCTTGACCTGAAGCTCAAACAGTCTTGAAAGCAGTGTTCCCCCCCCCACCCCCAACCCACCCACACACGAAATTTCTCCTCGCTTTGGCTCTGTTTCTCCCACACATTCTGAGCTCTGTTAGACACACACACACACACACACAGACACGCACACACATGCATACACGGGCCTACACAGGAAGAATGGTAAAAGCACAGCAGACCTTTCCACTGCTCCTCATACATAACTTCTAACCCCCCACCACCCCCCCCCCATACAAAACCTCACTCCCTCCTACAGTCATCCTTTGCAAATTCCCTATACTACACCTTCATTTACTTTGCAGCAGCATTCCATCGTCATGGAGAGCTGTGTGGAGCCAGCAGCCACGTTCACACGCATGGTCGTTCTCCTTACCTGGCAACCCTTCTCACTCGCTCGCCCCCCCAAACGTCCTCACCTCCAGCAGTCGACAGCGGAATTTTAAAGCGTGCAGCACATCTAGCTCCCCACCACATTGATACTATCCCCCTTCATTAATCATATTACTACCTGGTGGGGTCGATTCCCCTTAATTAACGTCTTCTGCTGCGTGACGCGACTTGCTGGCTTTTTCCACATGAGTGCCAGGACTCTGACGGGCAGCGCGCATGGAAGACCGCCTGTAAACTGTTGATTGAATGATCAATTAATTGCAAGGAACGTTGGGGGGGGGGGGGGGGTGGGAGGTGGGTTTGCACTGCTGCCTCACACATTCGTGACTGTAGACCTAATTGCGGCCCGTGTGTCTATTCGCCTTATGCCTGTTCTCCCTTTTTTCTTGTCGTTCCACAGCCATGCTGTGCCAGCAAATTGGCGCTGCTAAATTGCCCCTAGCATGTGAGCATGCGAGCGCCCTGCCATGAGTTGGTGTCCCGTCTCAGGTGTGCCCGGAGTAGGAGAGCTTCTCCTGAGAATGAATGAAATTCAGGCAGTCGAGTCAATGATTGGTGGGGGTGACTGTGCGACGAGGTGTGTTTGGACATACAAAGGAGGCTTTCTTTTGTTGTATACCAGTTCATGGAGTCTTTATTCCTGCCCAGCTGCGTTGAAGGAATGAAAGGAGAGATGCCTCAGACTTGGCACCGGGTGGCAAGCTACTGCAGATGACTACGGACCCCATGAGAGGCTGAAGGAGAAAATAAACATTGAGTGATTTGAGTTTTGTGGGTTATTGTCATTGCACCACCAGAAGGGAAACCCAGACTCTGGAGGGATGCTGGGCTGCATGGAGGGAACGGATTTTATTTTTTTTTGATGTTCCTGGTAAGATTTTTGTTCATGGGGGCTGTGCGCGAGCCCCTCCCAGCGTGGGATTCCCCCCATGTAGTGTTTCTGGAGCCTCCAGGAAGCAGCTCCTCACCAGGGCTCACGGGTGCACACTGTTATCACTGCAGTAGCCGTGTCTGAATGCTGGAGGCTGGAGTTTGCCCTCTCCTGTGGGTTTTATGGTCCAGACTTGAATTAGTTTGTTTTGGTGCTGCAGCGTTCCTTCATTATGGGGGCTGATAAGGAAGCAGGGAGAGAAATCCAGCATCTATAAACTGCATGTTATACTGGAAAATAGAAATAATTCCCATTTTTGTCAAGCTTTTTCATTGGTAGGGGATGTTATTTATTGGTGTTTTAGGTATAGGAATCTCCAAAAGCGACAAACAGAATGGGAGAACAATGGAAATCCAGACATCCATCAATTTCCCGAAATCGCTTGTCTTATTCAGCGTTGCAGGGGGTGTGGAGCTTATGGACACGAGGTAGGGAACAACCCACCATGGAGAAGCAGCCCATCGCAGGGAATTTGGTAACTCCAACTAACCGCAGTATGTCCATGGGCTGCGGGGGGAAGCCGGAGTACCCAGAGGAAATTCCACGATGACATGGTAAGGACATGCTAATTCCAAACACGAGGAGCCCTGGTACAGACTTGAATCCTGGTCCCAGAAGTTTGAGGTAACAGTGCTAACCACTGTATCACTGTGCCACCTGCCATCACGGAATCGCCATAAGTAGATACGTATATGACACATACATAGAAGCCTATAGACTTGTCAAACCGTGTGATGTTTTCATTTAAACGGACTAAGCGAAGAGCCTAAGTCAGTTGCTTGAAATATGACTTTCAAAGTCTTTCATAATTAACATGGCCTCAATGGCTGGAAAAAAAAAAAAAAAAACAAAAAAAAGCTGAATCAAAATCAAATCCATTAAAGTGAGGATTGGCCCCCCAGAGAGATATTATAGTGTATTACCCTGGGCAATGTCACCATCAATGTTGGCATAAAAATAAACTTTTCATCTGCACTAATTACCGTACTCATTTGCTAATGGTAGTTATATTATACATTTTGCAATTATGTTTTGATATTTTTTAATAACCCATACTGACCTTAAAATGAGTAAATACACACACACACACACACACACATATATATATATATATATATATATATTAGCTAACTAAAGTACAGCAACAAATCAATCCCAGCATGCACCAGGATATGTGCTCAGTGGCAAGAAGCTCGCAGTGAAAAATAAGTAGTGACTGAATTGTGTCAGAGATGGGTGGGGGAACAGCAACAGAAAAAGTTGTCGACTGAAGGGGGGGGGGTGCAACAGCTGCATATTCTTCCTCTTATGGGGGGTTGTGCTGCTTTTTGAGATCCCAGCGATTCCAACATTGTGGATGTTGAATTCGGAAAGTAACACTGAATGTTAAATTGTTTCGTATCCCCCGTTCCCTGTCCTAATGACAGTGATTGGTCGGTTACTGTTTTAGAAAGAAAAGGATGGCTGGAAATGCAGTGGCTGAGTCATACCGTTGTTTACTGTCAAGCTCCGCTGTTTGGCTTCTAGAACACAACGCAAAACTATGTGCTGTGTAATTAGAGCCAGGAGTTTGTGGGAAGAATCTGGACAGAGAATGCTGACAAATGCTAAAATGCTAAAGTCTTGCATAGCTACACTTACCTTCAGATAAATCATTCTGTGCAGTAAATCCCATCTTGTTTGCTGTCTCACCCAAATCTCCACATCTCAACAAAATGAGGTTCATAAAATAATAGCTACTGTATTAGAACTGTGATATACATATAAAGGGTGTTTTTTTTACGTAAAGGTGATTTTAGGACTTGGATTTCATCACTGCTGCCATAATAATTGCAAATACATAGCAGAAAAGAAGCGTAATGTATGCTCACTTTTATTCAACAGGCAGAGTGCATTGTCTCAGCATTCACCGAAAGATCGTAATATCACAGTATGGCCTGAGATGTCCGTGAGAGACAGCCATTCAAATGAAAACAAAAGACACGGGAACGCAATTCAATATCCAATCTCTCTCGCTGCAGAACAGATCTGCCTGTTCATAAAACAGGATAGAACAATCTATAGTGATAATAGGCAAAATTAACCTCGCCTAACATTTTCCCCTTCACCTGATATTGGAGTCTTTCTTGTTGCCCTTATCTTGGCACAATACACAATCTACAGGCCTTGATTTAGAGGATATAGCACCAATTGATATGTGAGAGTAAAGCTTTTAGCTCCTCCTAATTAGTTCCCGGGCAGATCTCCAGATATCAAGGATTACCGTGTCAGTCTCCCTGCTTGTTAGCTTGCCCGCTATTGAGAAATGATCCACGACCTGCCTCATTTATATGTCACTAAGGACTCAAGGAACTTGGTTCGGAAATAAACGGGGGGGAGAGATTACAATTGATGATTTTTTAAGAGAACAGGCATGAATGAAGCTTTTTCTGGGTCGCCGGTTGGAAACAACCAAGGCGTAAGTTTAATAACGCGGACCAAGGATCAAGCAACACGACCCTGATTGGTGATATAGCGGACAGCCTTCTGTATTTTACTACGACGAGGGTTACAAATGCCACTTTCTGTAATGCTACTATAAGCCAAAAACAGGTTTGGCTCCGCATTACAAGAAACTGTCATTGTGCCGGGCAGAGTGACTGTGACAGGATAGAAACATTGTTTAGCCTCTCGCCGGGCTGTGAATTTGAAAGTAAATAAGACGCTAATGGAATCATATTTCATGCAGAGCAATCCACTCAGCCGCAGCAATAATATGCAAAGAGGCATTGTGATTGCGAGCACATAAACCTGACAAAGGGAAAACCGCAGCGGCTGGAGGGCACGTCGCAATGAGGGTAAGCATGCAGGCTATAATTTCAATCAATCATATTGATAAAAGTTGTTTAAAAAAAACTCTGATTCCCTGAGACTAATAGTCCGCTCGCATCCAATGGTCCAGTTGGAGATTGCGGCGAAGCAACAATTGAACGGCTCAGTGTCGGATTCCTTTCCGCAGAGGCGATTAACAGCGATGACTCTGGTTTAGAAGTGCCATTCAGTGGCTCACTTCCCGGTAGGGGAGCGTGTTGCGGAAACGCAGCTAGCGGCACATTGAAAGATCCTGGTGTGGCACCCCTGCACAGGCAATGGCAACACCCACCCTCCCCACAGCTTTCACACCCATCTCCTCATCGAAATGTTCATGTTCTGTAATTCTGAACACATGAAGCAAGGTGTAACTTAAAAAATATTTTTAAAAAGATATAGTATCATAGTACTTAAATTTGATTCAAATGCAAGAGTCCTTTGAATTGCAGGCTCCTGCAATTTAAGGATGTCGTTAAAATGTGTAGTCCTTGGATTTGATGAAACAATTTTCAAGCATGTTATTAATATACTCATGGACAACAACAATAATAACAATAATCATATCATCAGCACCATCATCATAGATTGATAATGGTGGCGCTGGTGGTAGTGCTGGTGGTTGACAACCGGAGGGTTGTAGGCTCGAGCCCTGGTTTCTCCTGACCCTATCAAAGTATCCTTAAGCAAGACGCTGAACCCCAAATTGCTCCCGGTGTGCAGGTTGGTACTTTGCATGGTAACCTCTGCCAATGGTGTATGAATGTATGTGTATATGGGTGAATGTGAGGCATGAAATGTAAAGCGCTTAGAGTATTCATAAGAGTAGAAAAGTGCTATATAAATGCAGTCCATAAATGCAGAACCTTTCCATCATTTATTTGGAGGGAATAACCATCTTTGACACAAAGGTATAACAGTCAATGAGATTATAAATAATGAATATATCCATCCATCCATTTTCCAAACCGCTTATCCTATTGGGTCGCGGGGGGTCCGGAGCCTATCCCGGAAGCAATGGGCACGAGGCAGGGAACAACCCAGGATGGGGGGCCAGCCCATCGCAGATAATGAATATATACATACAGCTAATTAATATATTGGGGAGTTGTATGGTAAATCCTGATTCCTAATAGCTAGTGGTAGAAAGTTCCAGTCCAGATGGTACAAATACAGAACAAAATTTTGTTTCAACCAACCAGTTGAACGTAAAGAGTCACAGTCACAGAGGACTCAACCAGCTGGTTGAAACAAAATCTTGGTCTGGATCTGCACTTTCTCGACCAGAACTTTCCACTTTTGCTTATAGCTCAGCATTTCTAGGGGATCAGGACTGGACCCCATCGCATTCAGGGTGCTGAAGCTCTGATATTTTGAATTACGCACAGGAGAAGGAGTGCCTCGTTACCAGGCAGACTCTGCTTCTGATGGAGATCCAAGTCTCCTACTCAGACTCTGGCCAAGCCAAACATTGTTCAGGCACCTAAGATTGGCAGGCAAGAATAACTGAGCGGTCTGGCCATGAAGGATTATGCTGAAGCAACATGGCAACCGAATGCTCCCTACAAGCGGAGTGTCTTTCAAACCGGCACATGTAATGCAGTTAATATTCATGCTCGTGTAAAAGGGAGAATATAACAATACATTAGCATCTGTCTCCAACACCTTACCAACAGTTTTGGTATTTTAGTGCCAGCAGCACGCGAAATCTCCCCGCTCGCAGCTTATTGTGCCGCAGATAAACTTTATCCGAAGTGATCTGATTTCGTTAGTCACGTCTGCGAGGGTTGCGCACTTTCCCTGAAGTGACAGATTGAGGTTGTTTGGGCTGTCAGAGATATCGACGAGGACAGCCAGAAACCGTTTACTGTCTGTAAACATCTTGCACAGTGATCTTCTCTTTTTAGAAATTATGCCGGCTCTTTTGTGGAGCGAAAGCACGTGTTTGCATTGTTGCCGGTATGCACGCTGCAGACTAACTTTCCCTCTCTCTGAACTTTATACACAACCTGATGTCATACTCAGCACACCGAATGTAAAGTCCATCTTATCTGCATGTTGCACATCCCTGCCATCTGTTGCTTCAGTCGCATTGCCCATTTGCAGTGTCTTCCCACCAGTGTTGAGCATTTCAAGTCCGGAAAGCACAAATCCAGACCAAGATTTTGTTTCTACCGGCCAGTTAAGTACAATGTCACTGCGACTCTTTATGTTCAACTGGTTGGTAGAAACAAAATCTTGCCCTGGATTTGTACATTCCAGACTTGAAATGCCCAACATCTTTTGTTCATATCTATATTTTACAGTCCAATGCCATTGTGTGTCTTATTTTTGTGCCTTAGATAACTGAATTCTGTTTATCAGTTTCTGCACTCAGACCAATGAGGAACGATATTCCATCTCAGTGTAAGACCCGGGCATCATAGGGCCAAAATGAATGGTAACAACAGCAAAACCACTTGTTTATTTTTTTCTTTTATCGCATAATTTCTGCGAATGCATCTGCAGCCTGTCTGTTACATTATGTCATGTAGGTACGGCAGTAGTGCCATTTTCTAAGGCACGATTACGCTAAAAGCGGTCGATACATGTCACTAGTCTTTTCAATGGAGAACACGCACAAAAAAGTGCAGTCTTCAGCCAACGTCTTAGAAAGAGTTTATTAATTCATAAGTATAATTATACTCTCCGCTTTTCTCTATGTGCGAAGATGTCACATGAAGGCTAAAGCACTTTAAATACCCCTATCTTTACAACTGTCTTCGCAGCTTAGTTTACATGAGCTTGTTTTGTATGATCAAGGCCCACATAATGAGGTAATGATTCTGGATCAAAAGCATCATGATCGAAATATCTCCGGTAGCTCTATGCCAGCTTCTTAATATGCTAATGTGTACTCATTTACTCAGCAGGTTCACAACATCAGTCCAATCAGAGGTCGTTTCCCGCCGTTGCTGCAGCTCTTTGTTGGGGTTAATCCTTCAATTGAACTGCATTATTGAAGCAACAGATGTGCATTTAGAATCAGTCGCTGCCAATTAGGGTGTCAGACTTTGTCAATGAAAAATAACGATTTTACAACAAATTAACACAACCAAAAAACAATTCGTTCCACCAAATCTTCCCAGTCCTTATTTCTAATTGTACACTTTCTCTTGCTCCACACACACACACACACACACACACACACACACACACACACACACACACACACACACACACACACACACACATGTTTGTAATTATATCTTTGTGGGGACTCCCCATTCATTTCTATGGCAAAACTCTAATCCCAACATGAGAACCTTAACCCCCACCCAGCCCTGATCTTAACCATAAGTAACCAGACAAAATACAAGGCTTGTGGAATTTTTAGTATTCTGATTGCATTCATAGATCTCTGTGGGAACCTGAAAAAATGCTCCCCACATCAAAAAACAGGTTTTTATCACATTGTGGGGGACATTTGGTCCCCCACAAAGTAATATAAATATCTTCCCCGCCACACACAACCAACCATATATGATGCATATGTTATATATTTCAAAAATATATATCGTTCAACAATATTAGTATTCTAAGAACTTACAGATATAATACAGGACGTGTTAAATGAATAAACAAATGTTAGTGAGACCGTTGTGTCACAACTCCACGCAACACCAGTTTTCCAAATCCCGTAAATAAAATGCAAGTGACAGTGAACGCTTGCACATATTGTCTCTCAGATTTATTAGCTGAAAGCCAGCAAATTATCAGCACATGAAACTCCAGCTTCAGATTCAAGGTGAAAGACAAGGAAGGTTGATTTGAACTTATGTGCTAATAAACATGAGAGGACGATCATTATTTCGTCACAAAGGAGGCTGGATGTTTTCATAATTGCATCAGTGTTAACAAATCACAGAGATAAGATTTTAAAAATGGCTCTGTAGTGTCTTTCCTTAGAGCTGTGTGGTCCCATGAGCTGTTCTGTCTCCTCTTGCCTTTGTGAGATTTATTTTTGTCAGACAAAACTTTAGACGCCCTTTGAAGATACGGAGGGTTTCCTCTTTGTACAGGCGGCAGCCTATAATTCTGTATCTGCGACTCACAAGGAGCCGCATCTGATATTTAAATCCATTTACCTGTTTCTGCTTCTAGGTAATGCTTTGCCGGCGCAGTCAAACCCGCCCCCAGAAACGGTGATTAGCATATCAAAAATATATAGAAATAAATGAACAAAATAAATAATCTGCAAAGACTTGCAAAAAGGGTGGGATACAACATATTGATAGCAACTTTTTGCGGCTAGAAATATTTTGACACGAATCCGCTGATGTATTTTATACCTGAAAAGTTTGACAGTCTTACATGTGGTGTGTTACACCAAAGCAACATAAAAGACCTACAGGCACAGATATATACACACCAATGCTGACGCACAATGCTTGCATTCAACAGTCACATCATATAGGTATTCTGTGTCTCATCTAGCCAATTAATTGGGCAGCTACTGCATTTATCCTTCAAATTTGAAACAGCAGCTCGACATATCAATACAGAATAATGAAAAGGCTTCAGACTCCCAGCTTAATTACTTTGGTGATGACTGGCGCAAAAAAATTGATCGAGAGAAGGGTGAGCATTTCACTAGATAAAGCACCGTCTGCTGTCTTACAGTCAAACAGAGGGATGGTACACAGAGTAATCAAATGCCTTGAGATTAATTAGATTTAACATTTGAGATTGAGTTTTTTAACAGCATAATGGACTGCTGGAAACCCAACGCCGCCATTCAACCCAATAATAGAGGAAAGATATGGAATTTATAATTAATCCATATGACTTTGTATTTACAGGTCTAAAAACCCCCATGTGATGCTGTTGTTCTAAATATGCACTTAACTCTCCAGTCAGTTTGGAAGCCCGAGACCTCATTCGAATGTTGTTGAAGTGATTTCGTATCAGCAAAGTCCAGGACACAGTGTCTCAGATGGTACACAAACTGATGGAGGTCTATCTATTACCCTGCAATTTAAGAGGAAAAAAAGAACTGTGTTTTTAAATGACACTCAATAACAGCCAGTGCAATTGGGGAAAACTATGAAAAAAGAGATCTTGTACAATCTAAGAACAATAATCGCCTTCTGAAATCAGACTGAAAGAGAAATGATAGCTTTCTACCCTCAAACCATCAATACTTTTTTTTTCTCTTATTTTTCTTGTTTCTGCTAGTAATGGGGCCTCACCTTCTAACGTCCGGCTTGTTTGCATCGCGTGTCATGCAGTGAACTAGTTTTTCAGAAGACGATGACCTCAACAGAGAGAGAGAGGTGACCCAGAAGGTCAAAGCCAGACGCAGACACGCCCCATCTAGTCACAGGACCTGCCAGGCCCTCCGCAATGAATGAATTCGCCGTTCGCCCCGTCACGCAAGCGTAAACGTCTCTTCGGAGTCACCGTCATTGATACCGCAAACAAAGCTTAATTTCCAGCACGCTCACATTTACATATTTTACTTTTAGTCACAATTACTCAAGGGAAGGCCCAGGAATAAATGAATCCTTTTTCAAATGGACCAGACTCTTGTGGAACACTGAGAAAAGACAATCTCTGTTTAGACAGGCACACATTTAGAAGCAATTAATTGTATCTGTTGACTAGAGCATTGGGGTTTCTCGAAACAATACTTACATTCCCTCCTCTTTTCTGCTTTGATGTGGGCAAATTAGCTTGACTATGCAGAATGTATAATCGTAGCTTTTCATATTATTATTTTTGTGTGTGTGTGTTTTTCCCTCGTTCTTTCTCGCTTATTAGTTCATTAGTTCTAATTGCCTAAATGTACGGAGTCCTCGGACTGAGAATTCAGTTCCGGTAAGATCAAAACAAGGTGATGTCTTTAACCATGCTGTTATTGTTCCGGGACAAATCCTCCAGGTATTTAGATGTTTCATTATAAGCTGGCCTGCTGTTGCGGACCGCAGTTTCGTTCGGCTGCTATTGTGTCTGGCTCGACTGCCACCCTCGTTTACTCTCTCTGAGGAAAGGCGTAATAACGTACTGCCACTCCAGCGAAGGAACCATGAAAGTAGCCTGCTGATGGATATTCATAGTTTATTGTATTTCATTCCAAGCAGAGGAGAGCTGATTTTTATTTTTTTCTTTTATGATCTGCCTCTCTCCTTCTTCCACAAAAATAGGGGATGATTATCTGAAAATATTGGCGCCGCACCTTTCCGATACCCGCCCCCCCCCCCCTCCCCCCCCCCCCCCCAAGGTGCACAGAGAGTGTTTCCCCCTACAGCAATGTTTTATTAAAAAACCGCAGTCCTTCCCAAAGCCTTCGGTTCAGCTACTTCTTCTTTATTCCCCCGAACTCCACCCCCGCCACCCCCCCCCCCAGCCCCCCCTCCCCATCTACCTGTGAAGAGAAGAAGACTCAGTGCTGCCTCGAGGAAGTTGTTAACTTTCATTTTCACACACGCGCTACGCCGGTATTAATTATTTAAAGCCGACGTATGAATAGCAAGGATGGGATTTTTTTTTTTCTTCGTAAATGTAGCCATTTCTAAAGATTAAGCTATCATTCTCCTTTTCCCAAATGTAATGGAATGTGGAAGTGCCTTAAAGAGCGCCGTACAGAAATTTTAAAAGCTGGAAGCAGAGTGGGCCACCTATTCATTAGCCGCCTGAAGCTACACGATGTCATGTTTGATTCGTTTCTCGGTAACAACTTCATTTGTGAGCAGCTACGACCGGCCACCAGCTGGAGTGGGAGACTTCAAATGAATCAGAGGACAAAAAAAAAAATACGACGACTGATGACTGTCTCATAAACCAAGGTTCAAGTGATTTATCTCATTAATGATGCAGGTGGCTTGATGGGTAATAGTGGAGTTTGTTATCCTTTAAATCAAATTTTTCTCTTTCAAGTAAAGGACATTCTCTCCCAACCTCGTTGATACTGAAGATTAATTTCTCTTTTCCAGGTTTAACCCTTACTGGTTTACAGCTGATTTATTTTTCTGGAGAGAAACTGAATTCGATCTCCTCAAAGTTATGAGGAAGTGTTTGCTGGATTCCCCGGCAGGCCCCTGTGGCACCGGTGACCTTTCCCACTGACCTGCTGGTCTGGAAGCTTCAGTCCCTCCTGTGGCTCTACAAGGCCAAATAGCGTAAAAGTGCCCACCAACCTCAAGGGCATCATCATAACAGATGCTGTCCTGCAAAGAGTATCGCTTTGACATCTGGGGGCAGCATTTTTCCTGCTGCTAACTTGGTAGGTATGTTTATGAACTTGCCAATAAGATCAGTGGTAACATTTTACAAGAGGGGACACAAATAATATGGTATTATAATCTTAATAAAGTATTAATTAATCACAAACTAAGTCTTAGTTACGGATTGAACTTGTGTTCGTTCGTTATTAATGAATTGTGATGTATCTTTTATCTCAGCTAGCTACTAAATTTGAGTTGTACCTCAGTTACTACTAAATATTTGTGCTCCCTCAAGTAAAGTCTTACCAGATCGGTGATATTAATTGTGCATTGTTGTTGAATAAAATAGAGACGTTTTATTAATCCCTGTGGGGAAATTCTCTGTTCATCTACCTCACGCTACTCTTCATGAGACACAAAGACACTTATGCAGGTAAGAGCAAGCTTGAGGGTCACAGCTTGCAGATTCCTTGGAGCTGGGGGTTAAGGGCCCTTGCTCAAGGGCCCACGTACTACGTCCTGCCCGTCATGTCCGTCTGACCTCCCGTCTCCTCCTTGATGTGGCACCGATGAGCCACACCTGTTGCTTATTACCCCTCGTTAGTCTTTGTATTTAAGTACCTGTTTGTCTTGTCAGCCCCAGTTTGGTCATTGACGTCGCTCCTGCAGTCTGCCCATGTCTATCCCTGTACTTGTCTTCCTGTTTTGACCCCACGAGGTCTCGTTTGTTTCCCTGTTCCCGTCTAGTTCAATAAGCCCCTTTTGTTCACCAATGCCTGCCTCCGAGTTTTCTTCATATATGCTCTTCTATATCTACAAAATTAGATGTGTGTGGCTCAGTGAGTTAGGGCACTGTCCCTCTGCTCCGAAACTGGCTGGCTCAAATGCTAAGGACGGCAGAGTGATTTTCCTGTTGGACCCTTGAGCGAGATCCTTAACCCCCCCAATTGTTCCAGAGACTGGCTGACCCTGTTTTCTCAAAGATAAGTGTGTTACACTGGATAAAAGCATCTGTTAAAGAAATTAAATGTAAAATTGATTGTGAGATAAAAGATCAAGCTGTTCGTGGGTAAGCCTTTTAGACATGCCCAATAATTTCCTGGATGTACGTATGCAGGCACACTGCCGATGTCACGCTGAATTTAAGGATGGATGAGTAGCAGTCAGAGAACACCCAGCGTGCTGTGAAATGCGAAGCGTGCATTGGGTGAAACTGAAGTGGGAGGTGCCTATTTCCACTTAAGTGACAGGCTGGGAGTTTCCTTTAGTCTTAGTAACACCGGGGGCTTTTCAGTGATTGGACGGCAGCCATGGAATATGTTCATTTGTCCGTGAACCTCTAGGGCTGTTTGTTTGCTCGTGTTCCTTCTCCTTCACAAGTTCCTTTTCTCTGGCATCGGCTCGCATTGTCTGTTCCTAGTTAATCTTTATAATCCTCCAGCCACTCGTGAAGAGTTATGGAATCCGATATTAGACAGGACATTTAATTAAAATGATAATTAAAGATGATCTAATAATCAGCACACACACCTGCTACTCGACTTGCAAAAAAAAAAAATTAAATTAGTCAGTGGAGGTTTTAGGTTTACATGTGTTAAGTACCCCTTCATTCTTAATGAGTTTATGTGCCATATGTTTTACGTGTTACGGGGAAATTACATTTCCTTTTCCGACTTCTATGCTTTGCACCTTTGTATCTCTGCTTTTTTGCAATTCTACTGCAAACACAAACTCAATATTATATCTTGTTTATCAATGGCAATTCAGCAGCTGCCTGTGGCATTTAGGATGGTGGGAGATGGACAGTCGCTGAACATACATGACCAACTGACCTCACATGGAAAATGTCACATACCGAAATATAAATTGCGGAAGACGTCTCTAGCGACAACTGTCCTCTTCAACTGATATGTGAGGCGAGAATATTCTGATGTATAATTACTTTAATCTCAAAAAACAATTTCAGCCATTTTTTTCTTCATTGATCAGGATTAAATAAACCTGTTTTCATTTTGAGCCTCAAGATACTCAGTAGATATCAACCTTCCTCTTATGGAGAGGTGTCTCCTGCTCAAGTGCTGGCGATTTCAGTCAAACAACTTGATAACCAAACCTCATGATATTTGCGATGTCAATGTAGAACATGAACTTAAGGGCTTAATGTCGGCATGATGAAGTGTGACCAGTAGAGCCAAAGGATGAGGCATTGCCGTGTTTGCGTGTTTTTCCAAGTTTTGAAAAATTACATCACAATTATGCAATTAATGCATGCGATGTAGACCTAATTTGTCTCGCGCGATGGTACAAGAACCCCAAGTGGATGTGTTCTTTCTCTCCGAAATATTAATTGTTCATCGCAAAACAATAACGCCATTCTGCGGTACACAGAGTAACCACCAGACACAGACCAGGCAGGTGGTGTGAAAGATTTTGATATGGATGTCAATTAACAAAAAGAAGGGAAGATCCAGCTAATGCACTCCTTGGGGCACGGGGGCGGAACACCTGTTATCCTTTTAACAAATAAATTATTTTAGGAAATATGGTCCTAATAGTTCCCAAGAATTTAAATGGATAATTTACTATGGTTTAGGGGCCAAATGGATATTTAATTAGCTCAGAATTAAAGTTTGGCTAGAAAGCATCGTAGCCATCACTACAGTCAGTCTCCCCCGACTCTTGGTTGCGATGCTGTAATTACACAACAATGGAAGAGGGGCAAAAGTGAAAATATTACTTTGTTTGATGAGTTTTTCCACCTGGGGAGGCCTGTCTATTGCATCAGTTGTGAACTTTAATCCCACTTCCACAGAAAGGTATTCTCTGGTCATAAACTCTGGCTTGGAGTTTCAAGGAAGACTATAAATGCATCGCTACTAAGAAAAAACAGGAGAGGGAAGACTGTGAAAAATGTTTCGTTGCAAAAGTTAGCAGGTGCCACAGTTGCTAAGGGACTGAACTTGCGACCCAAAGATTGATGGCTTAAACACAAGGATGATCACTCCTGCTTTGCCCTTCAGCAAGATTATTAGCCTAAATTTTCCAGTAATTATCTGGCTGCATAAATAGAATTAGGATAAAACCATTAATGTTATGGACAACCCTGGATATAAGCATTTATAAATAATCTCACAAAACTTAGAATGAACCATGTTTGGGGGCTTTTCACAGAAAAGTTGCAGGACATTTTAAGGAAGGAAAAAGTGAATTTTCCAAACCCTTAGCATTGTTGTGTACTGTCTGCCAGATATATTTAACCTACCTGCCATGGTCATATCACAAGTTGGAAAACAAAACAATGATTGACAGCATACTGCAATTACCCCAAAAACTGTGCCTCTCCCATAATTCTAATCTCTCCCATCACCCTAATATATTTCAGTAGTTTTTCTAAGCATCAATGTAATAAATGTAAGCCAAGAGAATCACTTCTAGGCTGGATAAGGGATGTGTGTGTATTTCACTTATACGTAGTTAACATTTTTCTTACACCAGCAAATAGAAGCCATCGTTAATTGATGCAGGGGCATGAGGTCAGTGAATTATTTTTTATTATAATTGTAAACTACAGAGAAGTTCATTACTAATGAATATCATTGTTAAAAGAGAATCCCTTTGAGAAATGGCAGGAAATCAACACAAGCAACACCCCACTCCACTTGCGAACGGAGAAACAGGTAAAGCATGAAACGACCTTTTCCAATTATCCTGACCGTTGCCAATAACCACGGTGCAAAGCACACTGCTCCACCGCTCGCCTAACTCTGCGGGAAAGTTTGGAAGTCCAAACATATCCTTGCCTCAGGCTGATGATGAAGAAAAACCTCAATCCACAAATTTCAAAAACCCTGTTCCTGAGTATAGATGTGTGTGTGTGTGTGTGTGTGTGTGTGTGTGTGTGTGTGTTTGCTGTCAGATTTTGGCTCTATAACCAGTAACAGGTTTCCTTGATCAGCTTCTTTTGAAATTGGCCATGGAACTAACTGCAAAAATTCATCTTGACTTTGGTACGGGAGAATTACCGGCCAGTAAATTCTTTGACCGAAGTGCTCCAATTAAAGTCAGGCAACTCACAAACTCTCATTTCACTATCATTTCTTTATTATTAAGACATGTGTTGATTTCACTATAAATATATCTTTTTGGCAATACTCCAACTACCCTGAAGAAACACTAGATTACGTCTATATGAATGATATTATCGATGCCCTGATCTGGATCTCACCGCATCTCCCCTCAAATGAGGAATGTTCTGGAACACAACGGAATGAAAATGTTTTCCCCGTTCTCGCTGTTATGTTTAAAAGGATGGATTGCAAGCTGAGTTTTTAGTCAGAACCGTGACCAGTGATAGCACAAAATAAAACTATTAGCTAATGCATGGCCTGGGGGTGTCCTCGCCCCCTCAGCGAGGAGCAGTATCTGACACCACCACCGGTGTTGATATTTATACTCGCCAAGGCAGAATCTGAGATGCCAGAATGCCTTTAAAGTGAGACCGCTGCGATTTTGAACGGTGCCAATCAGCAAGAACAGAAGGAGATGAGACGAGCGGCTCGGCGCCTGCAAGAAGATCAAATGTGTCAGCTCCCACATGCCCTATTTTAGAATATTACAAGAAATTGTTCCTGGACGCACTGTCTACCTTACTGTTACATTCTTCTTTCCGTCAACGTCCCTGAGAATGTCACAGAAACCTTTTTTTTTTTCCTTTTGGGCGTTTAACGAGAAGCGACTAGCAAAATTAAGCACCAGTAGTTCATAAATAAAAACTTGTTACCTGAGTGAATGTTATTGTGTTTGTTCATTGGTGACAAACCCAGCTTGCGCTGGTATGGCAGGTCAAAAAAACAATCCCAGCCCCGTCAGCTTATTGATGGGACAACACTGTACACAGCGAGGAAAATAACTTATATCAGAAGAGACTCGCACACCCGCTTTTGCAATTTCGTTTTGAGCAGCACGCAATTAACCTGGTGACAGGAGCCAAAGCTGCGCGCGGGGCCGACGCACGGGGTGGCGGTAGAGATTAAGGCCGGGCCGGCTTTCCTCGCGACCGCTGTCGTGCACCTCGCCTGGCCGCCATCTGGCCCGAAGCAAAGGCCAAAGCTCCGGGCCGCTCTAGCCTGTCTCCCGACCGGGCCCGCGGGTCCAGACGTGCCGCCAAACGAGCTTAAGGGGGATAGCGAGATGTTCACCCCGCTATGGCTGGCAGAACCGTGACCACCAGCGTGCCACTTCAAACGTTTCTCCACGCCGGGCGCTTCCAGGAGCGTCGGTAGCAGTCGGATCTTTTTCCCCTCTCCCCACATGAGCGTTTTTCCGCCCCCACGCGCCACAAGTTCATGACTCGAGGCGGAATTATGCACACGCGCCGCGCGCAAGCACACGCACACCCTTGTACATGGTCCCAAATGCTGGGATGGATACTGCCCAAATATGACGGGTGGTTCAAACTGCCTTATTTGTCCTGGGGTGCTGTGGAGAGGTGGGGGGGGGGGGGGTGCTTCTCTGGCAGGTCCCTGGAGAGAGGCTGTTTTTATCACAAATAAACAGAGAGGTGTTTGGAGAACTCTCAGAGTTATAATAGATCACTCAGTGTCTGGGGTGTTCTGTGTTTCTGAGCGATATCGGCAACATGAAACCGTCACAGATCGCAAATTTCAAACCCCTGAGCCAACTTTGATATTGGCTCAAGATAAAAGTAGAATATGAGCCCTTATAATTAGCTCATGATTGTCAAAGGAATGGCGTACTGCTACGTTTTGTTTGTTTCTATGGTAGTATAGAAAGTGTTACCACAGGCTCGCATTTCATTCGTTGGCGATTCTGCAGCAGCTGCTGGCAGCCGGACAAGCCGGATGTTTTGGTTCGGCACTAACGTTTACGTCAGGATGACAGGTAACTTACATCCAAACTTTATCATTTTTAAAAACATCGGTCCAGAAATGCCTGAAGTCTAATTGAAACCCCCCTTTTTTAGAAGACTAGTTACAGAGCAATAATCATATACTTTGCCATGCATAAAAGTAATTATACATTGTAATTGCATAGTAATTAAGTAATTAATTATATATTATGATTATAATTAAAGCATTAAAAATGGAGAACTGGCAGATATATGTTAAACTTTAGCTTTTCCGTTTCTTTTGTCATAGATATTACCAATTTTACGTCTGGCCACACCCCCTCAGCAGTGGACGAATAGCAAGCACAGTACTGAACTCGCCACCGGCCAATGGTACTGCACTCTGATGGGACATTAGCATAATCAATTGGCCTACTTCTGCAATGATCAGACTTAACCCACAGAGAGAATTCTGAAAACCCAGCCACAGTGGGCAATGTCCTAAGGTCCTTGTAGATATAAATCATGAGTTTGCTGAGCTGACAACATGAACCAGGAGTTTCTGCTTAGAGGACATTTGTTTATGACCATAATTCATAAGCAAAATCATCAAGAAGAGGATACATTACGGAAAAAGACTGCTCTCATGCAATAATTGAGTTATTCAAAGTTAGTTTAATTATTCTTACTGTTGGGGGGATAAATTTGATTTATTATTTTTATTTTCAGTAGAGACATGATCAGCTTATTTCCTTCTGTGTGAAGCATATTTTTTGGCAGTATTACACATTTTCTTGTATTTGTTTTGAAATTGCTGTCGTTTCTATTTCAGTGTATTTTTAGCCGAACGTTCTCTGGCAAGAAAGAACATGGATCCATGTTGAAATTCATGTGAGGATCATGCAGGACGCCAAGTTCCTTTCATTGTCTTTTATAGATTAGGTGCATATGCTAATTCTAAGGGCTGCAAACTAAGATTCATCACCATACGTCACCCGTGATTGGTGGTCATTGTCCATCTGCTTTGCAGCAGTGGTCACATCTAATCAATGATTTCATCTCAGTTTTTATATATATATATATATATATATATATATATATATATATATATATATATATATATATATATATATACATAAAACACACACACACACACCCATACATGAATATTTCCATTCACACTGCACTGACCTAGCACCATATTACCTAAACAATGTGCCAACATTCAACAGTAATAGGCTATATCAGCTTGCCTATTGTCATGGACATTTTGCCCAGAATAACAGAAATAAAAGACAAACAAAAAAAAAAATACATACTATAATATTAAACTTTCATTATAACCTACAGTTTAGCGACCAGCTGTTTTATGTAGCGGAGCTTTGCCATTTATTCATCGCATCTGCTGCGAAACCGTGACCCCGGGACGGAAAGGTCAAGTAGCAGGCGATCAAACACTCTGTGTCTTAATGTATATCTACATATTTTTTTCCAGCTAATAAAATTGTGTAACGGCTAGTGCGGCAGTACACTGCGGGCATGGGGGGGGCGGGGGAGGGGGCCATTCAGTGCTCTGTTTTGTGGTTTGATTGTCCTCGCGGGTGAAATACTTAACTGCCAGCTTTTGTAATCTCCTAGACCGCTGTCGTAACATTGGCGAGGGCCAGCGATGTACAAACTCCCCTCATCGTCTCGCTGAATTTCCTCCTGGCTCATGGCACTCTCTGTGCGAAGGAGTATCAATGCTTTACGCTGGCGTGTATCGTAAAGGACGCGGGGGGGGGGGAGGAGGTTTGCGAAAACGACGATGGAGTACGGTCGCAGGGTTTGCGCCGCATGTGTGCTGGCATAGTGCTATGTGTCTGTACTACAGCGATGAACCGGCCTAAAGGCTCTTTACTGCGAGACCTTTATATAACACCAGGGAGTGACGTGGCTTTCAAAGCTTTCGTTGGCTTCACGGTCAACATGCTCTCTATAATTTGCCCACATTACCCTCTAGAGGCACACTATGGTAAAACAGCACAAGGCAAACTAATGGTACGGACCCGCACGCATTATTGTTCATCAACCGGCAAGGAAAAGCTGAATTACACGTGTGGTATCAAACATACTGATGGAAAACATTCTAGGTATCATAGAACAGTCCTTTAACTTCCTCTCACAGGAAACCTTCATCATTATTATGATTCTTATATTCTTTTGCTGTTTTTTTCCTTAAATTGCTTAATGGACTGAAAGTCATGCCTCAGCAAGCTTGGCACTGGTCCCCCTTAGAATGTCACCGTGTCCCAGTTTCGTGTTTCATTTATTTATTTGTTTATTCGTGGTTTAAATCTGCGGTTTTCTTTAAGGGGATTGTTTATTTAGAGGTGAAAATGTAACTCATGAGGCAGCATACATCTTTACCCCAAGAAACCAGGAAGCATAATACAATTTTACCACCCCCCCCCTTCCCCCGCCACCCTCTTTTTATGTTGCTGTGGTGTGTGGTTCAGTGGGTAAGGACACTCTGTCTGTGATTGGAAGGTTGTTGGTTCAAGTCCCTGGGTTCACTTCCTGAATTAGGCCTATAACCAGACCTGTTCTCTTGCTGGATCGACCAGGAAAGTTGACCCAGACCCTGGGGAGGGAATCAGCTGGGAAGGTTTGCATGTCAAGGGGACCTGGTGTGGGCCCAGAAAACATGGATGGTCTTAACCCTGTATTGCTTCAGGGACTGTCTGAACCTCTTTTCTCAAAAAAGCATGTAGCTTCGGATAAAATTGTTTACCACATGCAATGTTCGTGTACGTGGTGTGACGCAGAATTCCTCGCGTCATGCTTTGCCGCGCTGACATCGCGCCGTGTGTCTCGACGGCCGCTTGTCTAGCGTGTGACTGTGTTGCCTCTCTCCCTCCCAGACGACCTTAATTGCTTGTAAGTGAAAATCCTGCGTGATGGGAAGTGAAGCAGCAGCCTTTTCTTGCGATACTAATCTCAAGATACGTCTGTGAATTGCTGACAGCCAAGTATTATAATTAAGGTGAAAAAGCACTGCTTACTGTAAACGAGTGCATTTCTCAGGGTATGACTGAAATGATGTATTAGCAATTCTGAACAGTCCTGGTGACAGTCGTTATGTGATTGTTCATCCATCCACCCATCCATCCATCTTCAAAATATCGAGGCCGTTATCAAGTTGAGTAGGAAGGCCTTTACGCTTGTCATCGCAGGGTTGTTGGTTTGATCCCCCACTGTTTAGCCCTTGACTGCACTAGATAAATGGTCTGGCCCTACACTTGAGGCCCAAATTTCACTCTCACCTGTACAGTATATATGTGTCTGTATGACTCAAAGGAGAGCATGATGGGATATGAGAGAAGAAGCATTCCAGTGGACCTGTACTTGTGCAAATGGCAAATAGAGCATCATTTCATTTTAAACCATTTTTGCTGGTCAGGTTGACTGGGAGCTTGAAACCTTTCCCAGGCACCGCAGGTACACCAGGATGGGTTTCCTTTAAAAAACCATAATGTCGTAATTAAAACCAAATTTAAGAGCAGAACCCACAGCCGATATGTAATACGTGTGTATAAAATTGGACTCGGGGTAAGCCAGAGAGCCAGCAGGAAGCGTGCGATGGTAGAGTGATCCCTGGACTGGGTGCTCATGCATGCATACCAGACACACATTTCTACATGCATAAACAAACATGAAAAAGCAACTCACAGTCCCCGATGTGCGTCAATAAGGAGTCTAGGGATGGAGAAGAAACTTTCAGTCCTTATAAATTTGACATCAAAAGACAAATAGAAACATTTAGCACAATAACCCTGTTTGAAATGCATCAATTCAATGTCTCAGTGGCTTTCTCTCCTCCTCTTGTGTCCTGTGTTGAATGTCTATGTGAATATTGATCTTGTAATATAACAATAGGAATATTTCCCCAGTGGATCAATGTATTGTTATATCGGATTGTTGCCGTTTAACAGCGAAATGCAGATTTCACGAGAAAGTTCACTGTCTTAGACCCGGGTGATGAATTGTAGTTTGATATGTTAAGTATTTGTCACCGTTAAAATACTGCAGGCGGCAAATATGGCGGAGCTGCCAAGCTAGCGAGTGGGTCATTAAAATCAAAGTTCATTACATTAAGGTATTTTACTGACTTGCTAAAGATTTCAAAATGATCAGTCTCAGTCTGTAATGCAGCTACAAGTATAGCACAGAGCTAAATACTGCTTGGCTTTACCCAATGGCATGCAGTGGAATTAAACCAGTAACCAATGAAATGTACTTAGAGTGCTTAATTAAGCTCCACCCAGGATTTCCCCCATAGCTTAATATCTATCTATCTATCTATCTATCTATCTATCTATCTATCTATCTATCTATCTATCTATCTATCTATCTATCTATCTATCTATCTATCTATCTATCTATCTATCTATCTATCTATCTATCTATCTATCCATGGAGAGCCACTGTGGCCGTCAGCTTTAATGATGACAGGACTGCAGTTGAGAGCCACTTCTTCCTTATTGGCTGATCGAGAAGTCATCCCAAAAATCCACACCTGCAGCGATTCTCCATGTATCGGATTCACCACCCCTTATCTAATATGTCATTCATTTTTCCACAGCTAAACAAACTAATTAGGCATCAGGCTCAGGTGCTGGGCTGGTTTTCTTCTCCGTTCCGACCATCTCAGAAGCCAGCACGGTGCTCAGTATGAATTCAGTGAGGGCCTTCTCCAGTCCACATTAAATAAAGGGACGAAAGGACACTCACACTCGCCCCAACACATACATATGCAATGTTTCAATGATGCCTTGGAAAACCTATACATATAAAATTCATAACAGCTTTTTAAGAAGCCCTGTGTTTCTGAGCTCTAAAGGAGAAGACGTTTCATTCAAAGGGACCCTTAAATTTTTCTCTCCTCTGAGAGGGAGACAACAGAACTTTCACTTCAAAGTAGACAGTCAACAGTTTGAGCTCCTGTTTTACAAGTATTGATGCCTGGATCTCCGCGCGCAAATGAGAGTCTGATTCCGCAGCGGGGGCTTCCTGGCCAGCTTGAAGTGCCATGGCAGAACTAATCATTTCTGTCATCCTGACTTTGGGCAGTGAATGCCACTGCAGCATATTTTTTCAGCTGCATGCTTTCATGTGCCGTGGTAGCCGACCGGAAAACAAAACAACGGAATTTTTAAGCAAGACACTATAGATGATCGTGACAAACAATGGCTAGAGGCCTGGCTACTCTTAAATATGGCATTAGAGTCCTTGAAATGGAAATGAGATGATGACAGTCCAGCATATACCTTGTTTCATCGACCAATGAAGATTTTTGCGTAATAAAGGCACCGACGTTCGTGTCATAACCCCCCCCCCCCAAAAAAAAAAAACCCAGACCTCTTACTTTCTTTTATGGGAACTATTGTGCATCAGGAAGGGAGGGCTTTTTCATGGACCTACCAGAAGCTGATAAATAAGGAAGAAAGGGAAGCGATGTAGGCATGGCTGCTGGTGGACCCCTCAAACTCTCCCTTCGGCACAATGGTGCCAATTATTTTTGCCACTGCATAGTATGCCATTCAGGCAGTGGGCACAAATGAATCTAAAAATATTACAAAATTAAAATGGGACAAGGGTACGAAATGAAAAGGTGCCTGGAATGTCCGTAAATCACTAATGAATGTTAAATAATTACACAGAAAGCGTATGAAATTTCCTTTCAGTCCTTTATTAGCTCTTAAAATTACTTGCCCTTTATCTACAATATGACCCTGACATTTATTTTACGTCTTGCCTCAATCGGTCAATTAAGTAACTTCTTGACAAACATTCCAATGGTTTTTCAGGAGCTGAAGTTTGAGGAGACCTTCATAAAATACGGGCAGTGATCCGGCTCCTGTCCTCGCGTGTTTTGGACTGTAGATAATGGGATGGTGAACATTTTTCATTAAATCCGCCGCCTGTTATTGGCTGTTTTCTTTTTTCTTTACTGCCCCCTTCGACGCACATTTGCTTTTTGCACCTTTGTGACGTGTGAAATTTTAACTCCATTTCAAAGGTGTTAAAACCTCGGTTTTTTTTCTATAAAGTTCCTGGACCACTTTTAATGGACACAAATGCACTGACAAGCACATAAGAGCATGAATGTTACCTTCCCCTGATTCGATTGGCGATGAATTCTAGCATGAAAAACAAGTCACAATTTTAGAAGTTTTATTCCTCGATGCACAAAAAAACCCAGAGGGGGGGATGTTTGGCAGCCTTTTTATCTGGAAAGCAAAACCAAAGACTTCTGGCCATTTTGAAAACCGACACGACGGTCTGGCCCAGAACTGTCTTTTTCTAGATGAAGCAAAGCAGCGGTTGCATCTCTCGTCGTCCCGCCTGCTGTGGACCGCTGTCCATGGTGCTGAAATTCCTGCCTGATGCGTGAATCACCCCCCCGCGATTAAGGGACCCTGACGGAAAAAAACGCCATTTGTTCCTCCTGTGCTGCAGAATATGTATTTTATTTTTTTTGTTAAATAACATTTCTAGTGCCTCCCCGCATTACAGAAGGAAAATCAAAGTGCAGAAAGGCGTACTGTCGGCCGTCCATCGTTCCGGCGGCTCTCGCCACAACCGCAGAGACTCAGGATGCACTGATAACGCTTTGAAGTCTCCGGCAAGTGGAGGGGGGAAAAAGAAGCGGTTTCCTTTACTTTTTAAATGAAATATAGAAGCGAGGCCTGCTGCCGTCTAATGCCGTGCGGCTCATTAAGCCGCGCTGAAGGAGCCAGAGTGGTCGCCGAACATTAGCTTTACAGATCATAAAGTGGAACTGCAGTCTTCAGGCAATTTGGATATTACACGTTCTTCTTCATACACCAGAGAGCTTTCAGGCCCGGTTTATTTTCCCCCTCTAGCCCAGCCTGCCAATCACCGTATGCACAATAGAGGCAGGGCAGTGCGTGTGCGTGTGTGTGTGTGTGTGTGTGTGTGCGAAGGTTATGTATATATTTATGTATCTTTCCCCACAATGTAATAAAAAACCTATTATTTTGATGCTGTTTTTTTTCGGTTTGCGGGAAAATCAGTGAAGGCTAAAAATACCAAAAGTCTTGTATCTTGTTTGGTTGCTTATGTAGGGGTTAAGGTCTTGGAATTAGAGTTTTCCCTCATAGAAATATATTTGTGAGTCCCCACAAAGGTATAAGTGCAAACCTCTGTGTGTGTGTGTGTGTGTGTGTGTGTGTGTATAAAAAATATATATAAATGCCAAAAGTCTTTTTAAAAAACTGAAAAATGAAAAAGTACTTTGCTCGTTTACTTATGGTTAAGGTTAGAGCTGGGTGGGGGTTAAGGGTGTCGTGATTGGGATTAGGGTTTTACCCATATGACTGAATGGAAGTTCCCCATTTAGATAGGTATGTCAACAGGTGTGTGTGTGTGAGAATTTGTAATTATAACATTATGGGGACCCAATGTCTCCACAAAATGACAAAAACCTGTGACATTTTACCTTTCGGCCCCCACGAGGATAACCTCAATTTTAATTGAAGTTTTAAATATCTGTGAACAAAATCAAAAAATAAAAGTGCCGAAAGTCTTGTATTATGTCTACTCACTTCTGGTTAGGGTTGGGGCTGAGTTGGGGTTAAGGTCCTCATTATTAGGGAGGAGGGTATTTCCTATAGAAAGGGGGGTAATGTGCCCACAATTTATTTCCAGGGCGAAGGGTCCTGAGGATGTGAGCCAACACACATCTGCAACATGTGGCACAGGGTTTTAAAACCGGATTAATGGTGCCCTCTTACATCGTCTGAGGCGAGCCTGAGATGGTTTAAAAAGCATCCATTAGCAGTATAACATTAGGCTGTACCTTTTCATTTTAAACCTGAATGAAGTATGTTTTATCCTGTTCTGTTTTGTCCAGACAAATGTAAGAAAAAAGAATCAGACGCTGCCTCCCTCGGTAAGGGGGGGATAGCACACGTTGTCACTCATGCAGTGTTTACCTCACAGTGGGGGACGCTGACTGCCACGTCTGCAGAAGCGATAACTTCATTTAAAAATATGCCCCTACCCCGCTGCACCCCGCAGTCTCTCAAACGATCCCGGGACAGAAGCATCCCTTGATGTTTGGCTGCGTTCCGGAATGATGGGAATGACACGCAGACGCGTGAAGGAGCACCGATGGTAAACCTGAGCCGGGAACCGATTATGGAAAACAACCCCAGGATTCTGCCATGGCGCATAAAGTCAGGCAAGGGGGAAAAAAATGCAACTTAATGGACACCCTTAGAGGAGATGACACGCTCTGAGTCAACACACATCCATGCTGGACGATAATCATCTTTTGTAAGAGAAGGTTCATGCCTTTGGTTCGTATGTCGCATTTCGTTTTTTGCCGCCGTCCTCTGTGGCTGATGCCGTGAGACCAGGGGTGTTTGTGCAATTTTTTAAGGGGGGGGAGGGGCATAAGAGGACCCCAAATTCCTACAGAGAGGCCAACCTTACCATTACCCAATGATTTTTTTTTAATCCGTAAGTGGCAGGGGAGGGGACCAATCAGTTTTCTGCCCTGGCTGTACTGTATATACACCCCTTCGTGAGACAGCTGAATTCAACTGGTCTCTTTATATATTTATGGTGTAACACTCGCCAGTGCTCTGTGCTGCCTGTAATTGTTCCACAGTCCTGGCCAGAACAAAGAGTTAGAAACTGGATGGATATATGGATGGATTTTCTTAGCTGCAGCCGGATAAAATACAAAAATAGGTCTCCAGTTTATTCCATTTTTTTAAACATAGGTCCTTTTGGTCACACATTACTTACGAAACCCATATGGTGACATCTTTTTTTACGCATACAGACATTAGCTAATGATTTTTTAGAAGCAATTTGTTCACCGTCTTTAGGTACAGATGGCTAAGCAATGGGAAGCCTTTCAAATTAGTCTACTTGTACATATTTAACTCAGTCCAGGAGTGTTGGCATTGCCAAGCTTCTGCTCAAAAATCCAGCTTGTGAAAAGAAGTATTTATTGATATATAATTATTTATATATTTGCAATGTATAACAACAGATACATAATATATTAGCACTTACATTATTGCACGAGTCTATTATGTGTGGTACAGTATAGGCCTGTGGTTTCGAAAGATGGCTGCTCGTTGCATCCATGCAAGTTGTCTTTGCAAGAGTGGATCATTTTTCCAAAGCCATGTGACATCACACATGTTTCATATACCCAGTGATCCATATACCATCCACAGCAGATATGAACCCCTTAGTACACCAAGGAGTGATTAAGTTTTTATCCACAAGCATGCCTTAACTAATGCACTAGCTTTCAGTCAACGCATGACCGACGGAATTTTCATACCGCTAAATGAAGATGTCAAAATATCAATATTTAAGACAAATATATTATTGTATCAAGCTTCTGTTTTTCTATCATTATTGTCTTTCTAGCCATTAAAGGTCTGAATTACACACCGCAATCTTGCCAAGAAAAAGCCTACTGACTGAAGCACAATAAGTAATAATGATATGTATGTATATAACGTTCTTCCATTAGATACACTTGAGCGAAACTTGAAAACAGCGCAGGACTTACAATGAAGGAGAATGGAACAGATTTCCAATAATGTGATTTATTCAACTTGCATTCATTATTGAGCCGCCTGACGTTTCCCGGCAATAAAAAGGAAAAAAAAAGTGCAGTAACAGAATCCAGTGCGCCGTCAATATGCGCTATGTAAACGCAAATGCGAACTGGCGGAGTAGCGAGAACGTTATGAGCGGCTGAGTGACTCGATGTTCGCGTGGCACAGAAATGGATTGTTGGCTGTTTCATATGAGGCTTTGGAAGATAGCTATACAATTCCTCTGTCTGTCTGTCTGTCTGTCTGTCTGTCTGTCTATCTATCTATCTATCTATCTATCTATCTATCGTCTTTGCATATCCCATCTTGCTCCCATCTGAAACACAAAAAGACTGAAGCTTGGGGTCTGAGTATTGGGTCAGGGGGTGGGCAGAAGCCCAGCAGCAATTGGGGGTTAAGGGTCTTGCCCAAGGGCCCAACGGTGACATCACTCCGCTGGACTTTGGTGGCCTTCCGATGACGGGGCGCAGCGTCCCAACCCACCGAGCCACATGGCGCCCCCCATGCCTCGATACATATGTCACAGTGAAGTACACATATGTAATGGACAGCTCATTACACCTCTGTAGCCTTTAAGGATTGAGAAACGTTGTAAGCAGAGCTGCAGTAGAATGGTTTTCTATTCATTATGGATGAATGGTTTGAGTTAAATGGCTTTATAAAAACAGAGAAACAGGAAGGTTCTTACTTCATATGTTCAGGCTTTTAACTGGTTTACCAGGAGCGTCACTAAGGAGGCACATATCTCACTAACCCTTTTTTTTTCATTCTTTCCGTTTATTGTATAGCTTCATATTTATTTGTAGCAATTTTAGTTCTGGCCCTTTTGATCTTTAATTCCTCACAAACAAACAAAGACACACAAACAAGTGCACGTAAATGGTTGCTAATTTGTTCCTTTTTGAAATAGGGATTTTACAGTAGTGTTCTAATAGTCGCCCTCGATGTCATGGTGGTGGTGAAAAATCAGCGATGCGGTTCATTGATTACTTTGACCCATCCGTGAACCTCGAGGTTCTGTGGAACTGAAGGCCCTCAGTGTTGTAAACTCCAAGCTCAATTCAAAGTACACAGAATGACATCACCTTCACACGCTCGATAAAAATTGGGAGTGATACAAAAGAATTAATGAAGAACGAAACGGTGAATTCTGGGAGATAGAACTTTTTCACTGCAAACAAGGGAACCTTACATCTGCTCGAGACAAGAACTCCTGTGTAGTTTCAAAGGTTTATTCACATATTATAATGGAAAAGTACAGAATCGAAGCGACGATGATTACCTCTGCACCCGAATCCTCATTTACAACCAAAGCAGTTATGAGCCGTAAAATAGAGGGAATAAACATGAAACGAAATGGAGAAGGCCAGACCTTGTGCAGAGCTCTCGGCTTGGGAAGTCTGCCAGTCTCCTGCTTCCTCCTGCTGAGCCGGTCTCAGATAGACCTTAATCACAGCCAGACTGGTCCATTCCTCCGCTAGTCCACTCGGCCCCATGCTGTGAGAAACTTTGCTGAGCTTTCCTAACAAGGCAAACTAGTGCAAGCCAGACAAACGGAGCAGCTCACGTAAGAAACAAAGAAGAAGAAAAAGTTATTCACGCTAATACCAGTTTGAGGCGTGCGTCATGTATGTTACAGCTGCACATGTGTACACGCCAAGAGCAAGGGCTAAAATGCATCATTAAAGAGAGTGAAATCAGGGAGGGACGTGCAAACATCCCCCGAAAAACAGTTTGTATGTTTGTAAACAAATTCAGATCGACTGGCATTGTGGTCAATGCTAACCACATAACTTACGATGAACTCTGAGTTCATGAAAACGGGGGAGACTAAATACATTTTTGGCAAAAACGTGGTGAAACAATGAAACCATCTGGAATACAAACAGCGAAAGGGAGGGACAAAATTCCCCCTGCGATACTGGAGGCAGGATGAAAAATGTCAAGAATAAGTCTTATTTCTGAACACAAACTTTATATGCCATATGTTAATATTACATTTGTAATGCCCCCATAATGTGATAAAAAAAACTGCTATTTTGATGTTGTGGGGATAATTTATAAGGTCCCCACAAAGATCTGTGAATGCAATCAAAAAAAGGAAAAATGCCAAAAGTCTTGTATTTATTTTGGTTACTTATGGCTAAGGTTAGGGCTGGGAAGGGGTTAAGGTCGTCATGCTGGGATTAGGGTTTTCCCAGTGGAACTGAATGGAGAGTCCCCACAAAGATATAATTACAAACCTGTGTGTGTTTGTGTGGCTGTGTTTATATGCAATTTCGAATGTGTACATGGGCATGGCAAGGATGGGTTCTAGAAAATTCTGCAGCCCCACAGGTGCCAAAATGGTGATTTACAATTACAGTACAGGTATTCACAGTGGAGCAGAGGGCAAACATACCAAACTGACTATTTTCAGCATATTAGATGACGAGAGGGTATCACTATTGAAGGGAGAAGGAGAGATTGAATCAAAGTCCAGGATGACTGGACAGGTTAACCTTGGGACTGACTTTAAAAGTCAGTTATGCGTTGTGAAAAGAAATATACTTAACAGTCCAACCTCCTACTTACTGTAAGAAAATAATTCACTGTGTAAGTTCTGCAAACAAAGGCGTATATTGACTTGCATTGCTGTAATAATTAGCCTCTGATATCAGCTCATTTTTCTGTAAATAATGCATTTTATTTAGTTACTGGGGCATTTTACAAATCTTCTTAGACTCACATAGATGAGAGAACAAAGCACACTTTTGCCGGAAGCAGTTCCAGTTGGTTCTGAAAACCACGCAGGCTGATATGTGAAGTATTTTTGCTATTCATTTTTTGAATAAACCATTACACCTCACCAGTTCCTGTATTCAGTACTTCATGCAGTTAAACCGCATTCCAGTAAATGAAATTCCCTTTGAATGCAATTTGCCCATTGGTGCCCGTCGCTATTAGAAACGTTAAGTCTGATTTCTCCCGCCACTCTGGCTCATCCGGCACTTTAGCGCACTTTTCCCACACGATCGTCTTCACCTTCACCTTTTTTTAGAGGGAGACCGAGAAGCGGAAGCTGACTGAATTACAGGCTCGGCCACAAAGGAAGTAAAGAAAGGTCACTCTGCTTATTTTCCATTCGGCTTTTCTTCCCCAGATTTTGTTTACGCTTTAGCGCAGCCCTCAGAGCTGCGGTACCCAACCTTTCATATCTCTGAGGCATAAGAAGGTGATATTATAATTTCTCCCGGGTGCCAGGCTTTTTAATCCCTTTCCAAAGGGAGGCCATGGCACCCCCATGCTTACCCTTCAGCACTCAGAGACCGTCCAGAGGAGGTGAAAACAGTACCTTAATAATCCATAATCCATGCTCGGTGACCCCGCAGAGCACCTTTTGTACGAGGGGCCCAGGACTGACAAAAAGCCCCCGGCTGCCCGGGCAACAGGGCATCTTTTAGCGTTGCCGCGCCAACCCTCCAGCAACGTGCTTTTCTTACGCTGCACTATTCGGAACGTTGGCGCGTTTTAAATTCACCATGCGCGGTTACGTAAGTGGGTGTGATGGCTCCAGCGCAGTGGACACCAAATCCAGCGAGGTGGTGAGGGATTTACGGATCCCGCCGTGACAACGCCGCTCGAATTCGAAAGGGCCGCGTATCCTGCTACACCGGCCCCCTTCAGGTGTCCCTGGGAATTGCGGCGAGTCGCCACCGTCTCCGGCGAAAAGAACAATTAATGCTAGAAATGTGTTTCTGGTGGGCAAAAACAGAAATCCCAGCTAAATTGCTATGGCCGTTATGGTTCTGTAATAGCTACGGTGGAAATTACTGGAACGGCCACCCTGTTATTTCTTACCATATATCCAGGAGTCATTAAAATGCTCAGCATGTGTTAACTTTTAAGTGTTTGAGTCAGAAAGAATGGGGAGAATTAAAACGGCAGGCAAATTAAAACAGCAGGCAGACCGGTTCTGACAAAAAAAAGAGGTAGAATTACTTTTGCCGTGTTTCTTTTAATCCCTCTCCACCCGATATTTTTATTTTTGGCTCCTCAGTTTGGATAGCATCCTGGAGGTCGACATGCGCCATGCAGGGAGTGATCAGTTCCCCAGTGAGACAGGGGACTTTTACATAAGAGTATTTTGACCCCTTGGCAGAGATGATGTGACAGACAGGCGTATTGACCCCGTCTTCCAAACAACAGCAAAAAATATCACTTCCCGGAGACGAGCGTGCAGCAAGGCAAGTACTCAGCCTGCTGGCCAATATTAGTCGAGCGTTGCGATGACAGTCCTCATATATATTTCCTCAGAGCCCCCCCCCCCCCCCCCCCGTTGCAGGTGTCCTCGGTAAAGAATATCCCTAATACTTCTGCTCTCGTTTACATGCAGAGGTGCTGTCTGTCAGCAAGGCACTCTAGGACACTGTGCCAGGGTTCTTCTGCGCCAACGTGACAGAGAGGAGAAGAGAAAATAATATTTTTTTTTTTTAAAAAAAGGGGGCCAGGTGTGAGCATTTCTCAAGGCACCAGTCGTTAGCTGACGCAAGTTGTATCTTGTAATTGTTTTGTATGGAAAGCTGCTGGCTAATTGCGTCCCATGGAAGCATTTGAATAGGGAGTCTGAATGTTTTAAAGCTCTGGTGGCAGAAGAGGGGGGTCCTCACGTTACCTTGTTCGCCCACTTGACGGAGGTAAAACAAGGTAAATGAAATAACCTTGAAATAATGTTTTTATTATACTTAGGAATGTAAGATAAATATATATTTATAAGTAGAACAAGACACTTGAGGCGTAATTTGCACTCGGCAAGTTATGCCTAAAAACTGTTCTTTTTAATTAAAAATGGTGTTGCGGTGATACCGTCTTCAGGCATAAAATTCACTTTTCCCATAAGAGCGGCAGTAATTCCTTGGCACCCCATGCTTAAAAACTGTCCCAGAAACAGCCTGACAGGAACACACGTCTGCCCAATATGACATCTATAACCGTTTCTTGAGAGAAGTAAAAGTGCTCTCTGGGGTCTCTTTCCTCTGTCTCTATATATAATACACCGCTGTTCATTTTGCAGGGATGTCGGCTTCGATACCCGCTCTCGTGCGAGCACTGGATGATATCCCCCCCCCCCCCCCCCACTGCACCCGACAAGCCCCCCCCCCCCTTCCCGGCTAGCGTGTACTGTGACGCGAGCCTCGTCGTGCCGGATTTTGTCATTCTGTCTGCCGCAATAATGTACACGCTCCGCGGGGCATGGAGGCAGACTCCCACGTCAAAAGAGGCAGCACGCTGCCTGCAAATGAGCTCACAGTGGGGCATTGTGGGTTAATTGTACTCCTCCAGAGCCAGGCGGTGAACAGAATCATGTGACATGGGCATGGGCGGCGAGGGGCGGGTTTGTTTACAAATGTCTTCCTTTCTGGGGTCATGCATGGACAGGATGGGGTTGGGCTAACATGACCCCGAAGGAAGCAGAGGCAGTAAACGATGTCATAGGACTGTACAGGAGGTCACAGGTCCTGGGACTGGTGTGAACGACCAACCCGCTAACCAGGGAGAAAATGGCCCAGAAAATAACAATGTAAACATATCAAAGTCAAAGAACAGGTGGAGCCAATCAAAGTGAATCACCCTGTTCACCTGACTCCCTCCCAAGATTGGGGGGAGGAGCACCAGTAACATCGCTACTGACTCAGTTAACGACATCAAACAACTTTTCTCACTGAAGCCTAACCCACAATCTGAATCCATTTTAAAATAATGGAAACGAAATTGCATTCAATCGTGATACAATTGATTTATTTATTATATTAATTTTTTAAAAGGCATATGTCCAAGAATGCGCACGAATGCACGTTGTCATTAAAGCACGCCACTTAGTTGCTCAGAAAAAAAAAAATTTACCCGTGGTAAATAAATATGACAACAAAAAACTGTCATGAAAGACTGTCACATAGAAAAACATGACAGCAACTATTCAAAGCGAATGTTTTGTGGCATATGCATTCTTAGTGCTGCAATTTTGACGCATTAAATTAATCACAAAAGAAAGCCATCGAGGGAGAATGAAATACGCGGCCCCCCTCCCCCACCAGCGGGTGGGGGATACGGCTGTAGTGGCAATGTGAGTCAGCTCTGTTTCTGCATGCAAGCAGCTGGAGCGATGCAAGCCTGACACATCATCCGTATCGCGCTGGCTAGATCTGTGCCCATGAGCGGGAGGACAGCCAATCTCACGTCTGCTGCTGTGCCCCCTCCCCCCCCCCCCCCCGCAGCAAGCAGCTCCTACATCTCCATCTCCACTTGGTTGGCCAAGCTAAGCCACACCCCTCCTGTCTCAGGATTTCAGACGTCACCGATGCCTCATACCCATTGGCTTCCTGAAATGTTGTGTTCGGGACTGTCTGCCACTCTGGGTCCAGTAATCTGACTGGGAATTTTTATGTCGGCCTTTACCAGTAATGTTTTTTCTGTGGGTCTTTTGCTGTATTTGAGTGAACGGCTCTGATGTATGATGGAGAGGTGCTGAGTGGCTGCTAATGGAACTGAAAAGAGGTCCACTTAGAGGGGCTTGTTTGGGGGTGGGGGGGTGATGCTAGGGTTTTCTTTTAAGGTGGGAGGGCAACAGACGAGGGGCTATAATTCAAACAGAGGGGCCACCCCTATCATTAGCCAATGATATGTTTTAAATCGGTGAGTAACATGGCACTCTGGGAGCCAATCAGCTTTCAGCTGGGGCCAGTGCCCCTGAAAATGCCCCCCACACTTGCTTGACATCCAAACCAAGGCTCTGTGATATGTCATAGCATTCAAAATAAAATAACCTGACACGATGAACTCCTGGATGCATATTCAATCATTTTTTTTCCCTCCATGCTGGTGGATACAAATGTTTTGTTTATTAAGGATAGAAGTCAGATGTCAAAGATGAAAAGGATGCCTTGCGTCTTGGGCCGACAGGGCGATTCATTTGTCTCCAGGCATTTATATTTACACAATTTGTTAAGGGCTTTATGAATCTCAAAGGTAACTGGAAACCACGCTGGGTATCGATTCCTAATCTCTTTCCGTGCCGATGTGTGTGATGTTTTATAGCATGTCAGAGTTGCAACAGCGAACGCTCCATCACTGTCATATTTAAACAATGGCCAGCTATTGTGATGTGGGAAAATAAATATATGTGCTTGAAGGGAAGAAAAAAGGCCAATCATTTCTGATTCATGGGTACAGAGGTTCTTCTTGCTCTGAGACCCCAAGAACAAGTGTGTCAGACAGGGCGCTGTTACATCACTGCATTTAGGAACATCGATGGGAGATTTAAACCACTCAGCCATGTGTCGGGCTAGGAATATGTATGGGGGTGGGGCCACAGGAGCACTGGCCCCAGCTGAGAGCTGATTGGTCCATGACGTGCGCCTTCTGCTGTCACTCACTGACTCAAAACGTGTGATTGGCTAGTGATAAGCTTGGCCCCCTGCATGAATTATGGCGCCTCTTATGCCCCCCACCCACCCTAAAAAATGTGAATGTGATCTGGTTTGAGCGAATAAATGCAGCAGGTTTGAAGCTTTGGGGGAGGGGGGGTTCTGACAATATCCCTTGTGGATTCCGACTGCAGAAGAAGGAAAGGGTATAATCTTTGTTTAGCCTTATAAGCTGGCTTCTGCTAATACGTGTGCAAAATAGATTTATTCACGTCTAGGGGGAGGATCCCTTAGACAATATTTTCTTTGAATATCTTGAGAAATACCTGCTTCTGAACTTCCCGTGTGTTTAGCGGAGATATCTGTGGTGGTGCGCTGGTGATGGGCGCATTGCCGTCGCAGGGAATCCTCTCCCCTCTCAGTCCTATTAAGTAACTGGCAGGTTAACGCAGCAGCAGATCCACCTACTTACAGTGTGTGTCGTCTGCGATCCCATGGCAAACCGCCTTTGTTTCACACCTACCTTTCGAACCTCTAGCTGGCTACAAATTAAAAGGCAGATCTGGTGGGGGCTGAAAAGGCGCGGGTTGTGCGATAAATTCACTGGCGGTGTTTACCACCATTCAAACAATGCATTTGCCGAGGGCCCCCTGTTGGCCACAAACAGTCACTACACTAAATATTAATAAAAGCATTATTTAGGAGATACTGAAGCAGCATGTTGTACTAACCAGCTAGCTAGCTATGGTCTGACCCTACTCACTAGCTATTTAGAAATATCTGGGGGGGGGTCACTTTGGGCTTTAGGATAAATTGTTGCAGACAATCAGAATTGCAGCATGCAGACGTTGCCTTGTATAGCTGGTCTTTATATTTCAGTAATGCCCCAATCCTGATATGTCACACGCTGAAGGCTTTCCCCCTCAGTGCCCAGGAACTGCTGCCCGACTCAGTTCCATAGGGTGCATCTTTAACTTAGCAGTCCACCGGCGAAGCCACAATCTACCCCGAGGGCTCTACGCCTCGCCACGCTTACAGACCGGCTGTGGCAAACCCCAGGATGGAGGGTCACCGGACAGGTGAGTGGAAAATTGATCTGCGGCTTCCGAAATGCAACGCTGGCTTCTTCAAAAAAATAGAAATAAGGCGGTTATAAAATAAAATGCTATGGGGGGGGGGGGGGGGGAATGCTATAGGGAAAAAAATCGGGAGAAAAAAGAGCAACAGGACAATGTGTACTCCGGGGAAGCACAGGGAACGCTTCCATGATTAGATAGACACACACAGTCACAGACTGGAACGGCAAACAGGGACCAAAGCCACTGAAATGCAGCCGGGGAGGCCTGAAATCCATGGAATGTTAGAAGGAGAGGCGCAAACCAGGCCAGAATGAAAGGGGGATGAGGAAAATAAAATATGGCAGGGGCTGCTAAATGAATAAGAGAAACCAGGAAAGCATAATGGGGCAGTTACTTGAACTTCCTTTTTGGATGAATTATTAATTCATTAATGACAGGAATGGTTTTAAAATCTTCTGGTTCACATTCTGAGTGGCTCAACAATAATCCTCTTGGACCCTACAGGCTAGGCGATCTGTGCTCGTCTGTCCATGCCCTGTGGTGGTGGTGGGGGGGTATCTGTATCTGGGGGTACTTAGGAAGCAACAGCCCTCATGGTTGGACCAAAGAGTGGGTCTTTCCCCTGTTTTTTATCCATTACAGGACGGGTGTAAGGTCATTCGTCAGAGGCTGATAGACCTCACGGAAGCGGTTAGCCTGGTGATCTTTGACAGCTATCATATCCTGCCTTCTACTGCTTCCGGATGAAATGCTTCCCAGTGATGTCATAATTATGCTCTATCGCATCATAATGCTTATAATGCTGATTATGTTTACGTTACAGCTTGCGTATTTAAGGCTGAATTTCCCATGCTCACGTCACGCCAAACATATGGAATGACTCAGAAGCTTCCAACCAGATTCCATATGCCTGGCTTGGTACCTGGGAAGCGATGAGTAAAAAAAAAAAAGAAGATCACAAGGAGTGCTTTCGCAAACATCTCCCTTCGATCACCCGCGACGGCAGATGAATTAACATATAATTAACATATTAACGTTTCAAAGGCAAACCTGCCAAAGGCCAGGAACTGTGAAGTTGCTATGTAAACGTAGTTGCCCTGGTTACAATGGAATGGGTTCCACAGAAGGCTCGCTCTTCCGAAGGGTTACATCCAACTGTTTGCCCTTCTGTTTCGATTGGCTGCTGTCCCTCCTCGCTTGTATTGTAAACTTCTAGCCTTATTACTGCGCGGTTTGTCATAATCTCTGTCTTTTTGTGTGTACATTCCCCAACCCCCTTTATATTTGTGCCAATCCTATTACAAGACTGTATTTTAAGTCTCATTTTTTTTCAAGGTAAAAAAGCTGTCCAAATTAGCTTCCCGCTGTTAAACAAATGGCCAAAACATGTATAAATAAGTGTAGACGTGAACACCCGACAGAACACACTCGGTGCCACTTAAAATGTGCTTTTGAATCAGACGGACTTCTTTTTGGTAAACAAGCCGAGACTTGGCAGATGAAGAATCGCTTCTTTAATATCTTTCATCTGCAACCCACATGGAATTTTAAAACAAGTTTCCAGCCAGGTATGTGAATCGATACATTTATCCGAATCATTTGTGCGTGGTTCTTCCTAACAAGTCCCCAGATCTCTGTCCTCTTGTTGTCCCTGCCTGCATTTCACTGTATAACAGTTTCTTGCTACGTTTCCATTTGTTAATTTCGAAGATTCTTTCATCCAGAGCAAAGTACAATTGAGAGAGCAGGGTCAGCCAGTTCCTGGAGTGACTGGGGTTAAGGGTCTTACTCAAAGGGGCAGTGGTGAAATCACTCAGCCAACCCTGAGACTTCAACTGGTGATCATAGGCACAAAGGTGTAACCCACAGGCCACACGAAACCCTGCGCTTTGGAAATATTGCAATATTACCTTGGAAATATGAACTAGCAATGAATGTATCGGGCGTTTATATGGAATACATAAGGGATTTATATTTCCTGCACAGGAGAGAGATGATATATGCAAGCAATATAAAAACACATAAAATCAAATTACATCTAAAGGCCAAAAGACAAGCATACGCTTCCAGGACATAAATCTTCCCCATACTCCGCTCCATGTGTGTATTTTTTTAAAAATCTTCCCTTTTTATAAGAGCTGTGACAAGGAAAAAGGACGCCACGTTAAACTGAGGCTTTAAAGATCTTGTTTCATTCAGCGAGGGCATCGCGGGGCCTTGTTGGACACGGGGACCAATAGCAATCAAAGCCGCGGGGCCTTGTTGGACACGGGGACCAATAGCAATCAAGGCCGCGGGGCCTTGTTGGACACGGGGACCAATAGCAATCAAGGCCGCGGGGCCAGGCATCCGGTGATACTGCAGTTAGGCTGCGGATTCTAAAAGGGAGTTTTTCACAGTACGATTTGCAGGAAGCCACAGTTCGCCCGTGTTTCTGCCCCCGCTGAGCTCTGAGCCATACAGTCCTCACTTAGCAAAAACATGGACTGTCTATGACTCCTGGAGGACTGGTCTGGGAAACACTGCCCTAAGGAAAGGTGCAAACGCCCTGGCCAGGACAACAGGGGGATGTGGTGAAGAAAGGATGACACAGGCTCTTGAATGTAGAAGAGAAACCTGGGAAGGATAATAGGGGAACTACTTGAACTTACTTTCTTGATGAATTTATTTACTCTTTAATTAAAGGAAGTGTTTTAAAATCCTTAGTTTTATTTCAAAGTGCGTCAGCAATAAGCTTCTTGGTTCTTGGACTCTTTTGGCTAGGCGATGTGTGATCATCTGTCCTTGCCTTGGGGGGTTCTCTGGAAGCAACAGCCCTCGTGGTTGGACCAGAAAATGTGTCATTCCCCAGCATTTTTATAAGTCGTGGGACAAGGTGACTTTTCAGAGGCTGGTAGACCTCATATAAGCGGATAGCCTGGCGACGTATGACAGCCTTCATACCCCACCTTCTATTGGTTCTGGTGAAATGCTTCAGGTGATGTCATAGTTATGCTCTGTCGCATGATAATGCTAATCTGCAGCATCATTTTCGCATGCGGGAGTTAGTAGCACTCCAGAGCTTATTAAAGCAGCCTTCTTGAAAATCAGCACTCCTCTCCGGCTTCTCCTTCCCATCCCAAGAAGGAAGCATGCCTTGGCTCATCTTCTACGTTTATGAAAACATTAACTAGCCTTCTCCAGCTCCACTCCTGAGATCCTTACGCAATGCCATCTGGGAAGCAGTTATTGCACTTGGCTCCGGGACCGTTCTCCATAGGCAGATTTTACATAGTCACAAGTACCAATGCAAGCTGTGTTTTGCTCGGTCCATTTCTTCCCCTTCTACCCTGCTTCAAATTCACATGAAAAGTACCAGGATATATATCGTCCTTTAAATAAAAAATCAAATGAATCAATTCACTGAATGCACAGCGAAGATCGTATATTTTGGCAGTAAGCTAGTTGATACAGAAGACCTTAAAGTCACATGGTACATATATTTGCTTTTTAACTTGCTATATTTGTTCCATATATCCTGAAGAAATCATTGGCAAACTAAATAAATGATGGCTGGTCTAATTCCCAACACATCTTTATTTTAGGTGCATTACCTAGATGTTTTCAAGGTTACAAATGCTGTCTAAACAACAGTCGATCCATTATGACTTTAGCAGGGCAGGAATATGACGATCCCACCATCTCCAAAGACAACACATTGTGAGAAATTAATTATGTCTTTTATCAAAAACAGTTTTGGGCAAAAAAATCCATTTTTTTAGCGATTTCTTTGCTGACAGATCAAAATTTAATACAGCCTCTGGTGGTGATTCAGAGCCTATTGACTGGAAATTTTAAATATTGACAATATCCTTCATAGTGGGAGGAAATGAAAAGTCAACATGCCAAACATTAAATAAGTTAACGTTCTTCGATATGTAATTAATAAAACAAAGGGAAGAGGGCCTAACAGACCACAGAGGAGGCAGCTGTAAAGCTTTTCCGAGGTGAATAGAATAACAGGCAAATTTCAGCCTGACAATGGAATCGTTCTCAAAAAAATGAAAAATGCTGGTTGCAGATCTGATATATGATGAATAAACAGTGAAGGAAGATATTGTATTAGCTCGGCAGAGATGCAGATTCACCATATTTGGGATATTTGGATTTAAAAGCAAGCCTAATTGACCTCTGGGGAATTGGTGATGCATGCGTCCCCCTTGGTGAGACAGCGTGCAGATCAACATTCCAGATTTTTCTGCATATGTGCGACGACAGGTGCATTGCAGCCACCATAAACTGGTCAGAATCCAAAGGCGAAGAGAATCGGTTTGGCCAATAAGTCCTGTGCGGCGGCATAAACGGCATTCGTGCTTTTGGAACCTTAGACTGGCAAAGTGCATTTTTTAAAGCTGAACTGATTCAGTTCAAGCCTATTTAAAGTACATCTGAGGCTGAGCTTAACCCTTTCGGAATCTCACTGCACGTCTGCTCTGCCCACAACTGTGCAGTGAGGCACGGTGAGTTTACTCTGGTCATTTAAATTCCCTGTGCGCTTATTTTATCATTTCACATCATATCCAATTATGAAAACAACTCTCTCTCTCGAGGTAAATTTTTAACACCTACTTCTTTTCAGCACAAGGCATAATTTCTGTGATGTTCCTGACTTTACAGGCAGAGCGAGCTTCTGTTTGGGGAGGAGGAATTGAGGCATTGCCGTGTTTTGATAGGTGGGGGCCATTTCCCTTGCCTGTGGGCAGGATTGATGACGGACATCTGTCACTCCGAGGCACTAGATACTTCCTCTTTAACCCTCCGACCTAACATGATGTTTGTTTATCGATATTCTTTTTACAAATTCAGGGTAAAGGTGCTTAGCTGAATGCATTTTAATGAGAGAAGGGGGTTGTTTTGGTTTAAACAAAAAGTCGAGATTTCAAGTAAACAGGACAAATTTGGTATTTCGCAACACTGAGCCTCAGGAGTCTTATCTTTTATTTACCTCCAGGCGCCAATGTTCCTCGCCTGCTGGTCTTTGTTTGGCAGGAGCAGACATCTGTGGTTTTTTTCTTATTCGTACATAGAGTCAAGAGTGTACCTCCCTTATCGACAAGCGGCAGCTGAAGGAGTGCTCGAGGTTGCGCGTCTGACAGAAAACAGCGGCATCACTAAGCGTTTGGTTTTAAGCTACGTTTTCAGCTATCACCATGCCGCCAATCTGCCCCCAGTATCCTCGCCGGTCTGCGAGCTGAACGCAGGGGCCAATTGCACCCCGACAGCTTGAAAGCGTGCCAGGCGGTACATCTGTTTTTGATATTTCCTCAGTGACACCTGCAGGAAATATCTGCCAGGCCGCCTCCCCCGTTGACTCAAAAGGCCACTGTGCCACGATGCGGCAGTACCCACGGCCGGCCTGCTCCCGCACGCCCACTGCAGTCAGTTCCAGCTTCGTTAGACACCCCCGCGGCTGGTAGCCGAACGCCCATTAATTTCTGCAGAAACCGGAAAGACCTGTCGAGCTTTTTTTTTAAAAAATTTAGGAGAACTTAAGAGAGCTAATGGGACGATGGAATGATTCTTTTGGGAGCGGCCATATGGAACCACCACCGCCGTCGGCTGGGATGCCCGGGCACGATCACGTGAGCCGCGAATCTGGCAGCGAGGAGCAGGCTTTATTTGCAAACATTTCCTTCCCTCTTTTTTCCAGGGTTCACGTGGGAATGGGGGAGGGGTGCACTTAGGTTAACACAACAGAAACAGAAACAAGGAGCTGTGCTCCAAGACGGACCGGGGAGGCGGAGGTAGGGGGTGGATTAAACAAACGTTGGACTTGTGCGTCGGAGCTGAACAGGGGGAAATTACTTCAGGGGAGGAGATTACAGCTCTGGGGAGCGCTGTGACCTGGTCTCCGAGCTACTGGGGCGAGACGGGACAAAACACACCAATTTATACGTGTTGCGGACGAAGAGGGACAGCGGGAATTAAACAATAGGAACAGACTGGGTCACCTGACTCCCACTAGGGGGCGACCAGGGGTCACCTTCTCATCTCGGAGGCACTTTTTCCTTTGTCTCTGCATCTCACGCAACATCATAAGTTTTGGAAAAATTAGTATATATATCGTAAAATGTTTTGGCCAGCAGTAATCCCACAGTGGTCAGCCTACCATTCTCCTCCCTGTTTTCCATCCCAGTCTGCTTCTCCCTTCTCTTCGGACTGCTGTATAGCTCAACAGGCTGCATGTGTAGTTCTGAGACTAAGAACCCTTGGGGTATGTGTTTGAGGCTGGTCATGAACCTGGCTTACCTGTTTTGTTTAATTATTGGTGTTTCGTTATATGTTCTTTATTTCCCTGTTAAGCTTGCTCCTTCTTTTAATTATATTCTGTGTATTTGGTGTTTATTTTCTTAGCACGGTATTCCCAGTGTGTGATTAATGCTTCTTAGTGTCAGTATTTGCACAGTTCCTAGTCCTGTATTCATTAAGTGTAAGTTACCTCACCTGTTGCCGTTTTCCCTGCACCCTCGCTATTGGTTAATTGTCTCACATGCCACACCTGCTCCCTCGTTAGCCCGGTTCTCTGTCTGTATTTAAGTGTCTCTTTCCAGCCTGTTATTTGCTGTGCCATTGCCCTTGTTACTGTGTATAGCTGTGCTGCCTGGTCTCCCTAGTCCCCGTTGCCTGGTCTCCCTAGTCCTCGTTGCCTGGTTTCCCTGGCGTGTTTTTGTTTATGCTTCCGTGTTAGTTATTTTTCCCTATTTAGTTCCTCCTCATAGAGGTACCTATGTTATTTTTGTGCATTAATAAGTCTGTCTTTGTCCTGGAGCTGCCCAATGGATCATCACTCTCATTTCTTTCTCACCATGCCACTCCGTGATGCTTCTGTTAAGCATGTTGAACAACGTTACCTCATTTTAGAAACTGCCATGCAGTATTTTCTCTATTTCTTCTGTTATAGCCTACTGCTGTCAATTATTAATTTTACTGTTTGTTAATGTGCAAATGTCTTTTTTCTGACTGAACATTTGTACTCGACGATGGTAAACCGGCATTTTCCTTCGGTACTCAAGCTGCATGGTATGGGGGACGGAGAGCTTTTGCTCTGCTGCCCCCCACCTGTGGCGCTCCCTCCCAGATCACTTGCGGTCTCATCCTGTTTTTAAATCTTTTCACTAAGGCCTTCAGATTTTTTTTCCCCAGTATGTTTTATGTGTCTCTTCTGCCTTTTTTTATCAACGATCTTTTCTATTTTATCTTTTTATCAGCCCTTTGAGATTTTGTCCGAATGAAAAGTGCTTAATTTTATTTTTGTTTTTATATTTACTTAACTTTTAATTCAGCAATACACCCATAACATCTCCTATGTCAGGCACAGGCTAAAGCATTTATTGTTGCTGCTATTATTTTTATTAAAGAATCTATCTGAACCTTAACTGGGAGTGGATATCTATGGGTAAGACACTGACGGATTCCTTTCTTCGGTTCCTGCTGACACAGTGGCATAGTGATTTGGCTCCGTCGCCTTATACTACCGTAGCAGGGCTAAGTGCATCTGCCTCTGTGTGTGTGTGGAATTTTCATGTTCTCCCATGTCATCATGGGAAATAAATATTAAATATTGTGTGCAGATAATACCCTCCCAGGAAGGATCTTCCATCAGCACATCCCATGCTTTGTGCCCCACTGCATCTTGGGATAGGCTCCAGACCTCATAACAGTCCCGAACTGGATAAACAGATATGGAAGATAGATTAAGACAATGTTAACTCCGAATAAAACCTCAGAAGGTATTCAGATTTGTACTTGAAGAGGAATATTTTCTTAAGATGCAAAAATTGTGAATTGCAATTATATTACAGGCACAGTGCAGGTGTGGAACAGCTGTTAGCCCCGTTGCTTCACACTGCTGGCATTGGTGATTGAGTCGCTGTCCCGGATCTACAGAGTTTGCACGCTGTCCCATGTTGTCAAGAGCTTCTTCAACTTTCCGGACCCCCATGACCCTGCGTAGGACAAGCATGTATAGAAAGGGATGGGTTGGTGCTGACCTTAAACCTTGTGATCTCTTGAATGCTGAAAGGATGGACGTACCTGTGTCTCTTTAGAATTTCGAGACAACAAACCGATGACATAAACCAGGCAAGGCTTGTAATTTAAGTGTGCAAGGGACAGATTATATAATTGTTTTCGCTTAGTTGTTGCATTGCCCCTACTGAGAGTAATCACTGTTTACATGACTATGGTAATTAGGCATTTCCTTCTCATACAAATCAACCCCACAAGTCAGGAAGCTGAATGGGACCGTTGTCTGTTGTATCAAATGCCGTGCTAGAGATTTGGAAGGTTTGTCATTTTCTGTGCTTTGAATTATCCCATCATGGAAGCAGCTTGAAGGAGTCGTCAGCCGGCAGTTTTGCAAGGGGCCATGATGGTAAAACAGCAGCTTAGTTACTCATAGCCACAGTTATCCCGCGGCGTTCATTTCATAGCTGTTATCTCGTATGTGTTTCAGGTATTTCCTTTGTCCCCCAAGGCAGCCATTACTCCTGGCCCTCACAGCTTTTTTTGCAAGAAACATCTATAGATCCTGATCTATTTGACACCGTCCCAACTGTCAAAAGGCATCGTCCACAGAAAATATGATTGCTTACAAACAAGTGTCATTCTTACTGGAAAGTTGATTAAATCTAGTCAGAAATGTGTCTTTCCTGGCAGGACGCTTGCTCTTTGAGGGTCGTGTCACAACTGTCGGGCCGGATTTCAATTTGTAAGAATAACAGGCAGATCTTCTGGATCCCGCACGGTCAAATGAGGCCATGTGAGAAAACAGGTGTGAGAATTCCCTTCTTCAGCCTACGAATGTTATCGTTATCCTCCTGCTGAGAGAAGTAGCCATTGAGGAATGGGAGGGCCTGGAATACTTATTACTTCCGAGCTCTGAGAAAATCGATCAGGTTTTTGAATCGCAGTTGGCTTCTCAGCAGGATGATATAGCGTGTTACAGATATAGATATTACATACGGTACTTCCAAAGTGGCAATTAAAGATTGTATCACGAGCCGTTTATCTTTCCTTTTGTGCATACATTAATCTCATTTCCTATGTCGCTTTTCTTTGAAAAATAACCACTTGGCCACCCATTTTCAGTAAGCACTTTCCTGGTTAGAGTCCTCTTGATTGAAAACTAGTTTCTGTAAGCTTGGGTGGGTCATTACCGCGAAGTGGCAAGTGGAAGAAGCCCATTGGAGCACAGGAAGCTAAGACGACTCGGAGGAAGCCCATTGGAGCACAGGAAGCTAAGACGACTCGGAGGAAGCCCATTGGAGCACAGGAAGCTAAGACGACTCGGAGGAAGCCCATTGGACACAGGAAGCCAGGACGACTCGGAGGAAGCCCATTGGACACAGGAAGCCAGGACGACTCGGAGGAAGCCCATTGGACACAGGAAGCCAGGACGACTCGGAGGAAGCCCATTGGACACAGGAAGCCAGGACGACTCGGAGAAAGCCCATTGGACACAGGAAGCCAGGACGACTCGGAGGAAGCCCATGGCAGCAGAGGAATTGTGCAGAAAAAAAATAAAACAGTGAATCGACTGACAGAAAGACATTCAGCCATTGTAAAATATCCCATCTCCATGTGAAATTATTCATCCACATATTTATTCATTATTTGTTTATCAGCTGTCTCTCGGTTCCCTTTTTCATTTTAACAAATGAGAGCCGGGCGTTTTACGGACGCGCCTCCATTAGCGCTCCCCTTTGACAACCAGGACGTCATGCGTCACCCAGGAACCCCTCTGACTGTAATCTGAAAATGACTCCCCTCCCTCTGCATAACACCACCCCGGTCTTAAAACCGAGATTTAAAACTCATTGGCTAGCCCTGCTGCCTTTTATGTATTGTACTGTATGCGCCCTTTATTTATGCTGCCATTATTTATCTGCAGCTGCAGTTTTGCGGCCCTTTAGCGCAGCTCTTGCATCCATATTTCAGCACTGAGAGACTATTATGCACTCGGGCGTAAGTCATTATTGTCTCCAACAGCCGTGCATGCATACGCCGCCCATTTCAGGCGTCTGCTTCGGTTCTGCCAGCAGGGGGTGTAGTAGTTAAAGGGCATGGGCAAGGGTGTAGCTTTGGGTATGAACGGACATTTTGAGCTACGACAGGCTTTGTAGACTACCATTTCAGCCATTTCAATTAAAAGGACTCGGATTTCATTTTAGCCCTGAGTTCTTGCTTGCATGCTGATTTGTCAGTCTCTTATATCACGCACGTGTCACTAATGATAATGTGAAACAGCTGGATGAGTCTTTCAATCAAGGAAACTAACCAGTAGAAGTACAAAACGAACCAAAGAATTTATCCGAACGCAGGAAATTTTCGGTTTTAAAGTACTTGGTAAAACCTGAAGTGGCTGAAAGCGTTCCTGCCAACATGGATTCGGTGGTCTTCCTGAACCCGCGGCCTTCGGTATGGGATTGTAATATGAACCGCATCCCCCTGAATTACTCCAGGAACACAACCCCAAATCAGAAATAGCTGGGATATGAGTCAAATCAAAATTAAAAGTGATGAGTGATTAGTAAATGATCTTTGACCTGTATTGAAAACCATACAACAGCCCATTATTTGATGTTTCACCTCATGAATTGTATTGTTTTTCCCAAAATAAACACTTAAGGTTTGAGCCTTATATTTAAAAAAAAAGTCGGAACAGTGAAGCATTTATCACTTTTTAATGTTGCGATTTCTTTTCACAACAGCTTTAGGGACTGAAGACATTTCATTTCATGTGTAATTTAATGTGTAATTTCATGTGTAATTTCCTGCTACAACTCTTAAGGTACACCAAGGCTTAAGGTGCGCAACAGGTCTTTGATGTCGCATTTTGTGTCGCAAAATGCACCAAACATTCTCTGCTGGGGGCAGATCAGGACTGCAGGCAGGCCAGTTCATCACCCGCAGCCTCTGCTTCTGCAGCCGTGCCTTTGGAATATGTGTAGAATCTGGATTTGCATTGTCTTGTTGAAATATGCACAGGCGTGGAAGAGATGGCGTCTTGAAAGCAGCATGCTGCTCCAAAATCTCTACGCACTTTTCAGCATTAACTGTGCCCGGCACAGGATTGTAAGCTACCTTTGCCAAAGGCACTAACACAACCCCATGCCATGACAGACTCTGGCCTTTTGACTTTGCTGCTAGTAACAGTCTGGATGGTCCTTTTCTTCTTTGGTCTGGAACACAAGGTGTTCATTTCTTCCAAAAAGGACTTAATTATTGATTAGTCTGACTACATGCCTGCAAGCCCAGAGAAAAGGGTGGTGCTTCTGGATGCAGTAAAAAGGCTTCCTTTCGGCACAGTCGAAATAGGTCTAAATAGCATTTGTGGAGGTAAGTGCATATTTTAATGCTTGACAAAGGTTTGCCAAAGTAATTTTAATCCCCATGTGGCTATATTGCTTACATGTGTAACTGATTTTTAAAAATTTTTTTGTATTATTTTTGTTCCTGGGTATTACTGTACTGTAAGTGTTATTTCCTAATTAAATTTTCAACAAACAATCAAAAATATAGAAAATGGTTATAATTCCCTGCAAACTTTGTGACCAGCACAGTGATATTTAAAAAAAAAAACAAACAAACCTATTTTCCAGAACATTGCAAAAGTGCTGGGTAAACTCGACGTTAAAGACCTTTCTAGAGTTTTCTAGAACTTTCCAGTAATATGAATAGTAGTAAAAAATACAGGCGACCTTAAACCCAACTGTTCAGTTTAGTTTCAGCTGCCAAAGTGGATACATATCTACATTTTTCTGAGATGGCATGAAGAGGCCGCAAGCGTCCAGCAGACACCTTTCGCGATGTCTGTGGCCAATTTATTGAGACAAGAGCAAAAAAGGGCTCCGCAGAAGCATTGCCAAGATGTGAGGTATGACTCATCCGTCTCGGAAAACTATTCCCTTATAAACCTTTTGCGGTCGTCTTTGTATAACTTTAGCATAGATACATGATTTTAATTCATATGTTGTTTTTTATGACTTTTATATGAATGGATGGAAAGCCATACAGTACATCTGTCCATTTTCTCGTCGGAACTACCCAGGAACAAAAATTGTCTCATGCAATGTTATAGATGAATGATGGCTCTCGATGCAATCCTGTCTGAGGGATTAGCGATCAGTTATTCATCTTAGGCTTGGGTCCTTGACTTTTACGCACTGAAACTCCTCCAGATTCCTTGAATCTTTTAATTACGTTATGCACCGTAGATGGTGCAATATCCAAATCCCTTCCTATCGTTCTTTAAGGAACATTGGGCCTCATTCATTTTTTTCCCTTACATTTGATCTTGAGAAAGATCTTAAAATGTTCCTAAGAAAAGTCTATGTTAGATTCATGGCAGGTTCTTAAACCACAGAGTTGTCCACAAATGTTCTCATAATGATGAATCCCATTTTCCATGTAAATTGAGATTGTGCCCAAGTTGGTCCTAATTACCATAAATAAACACCCCACCAATCCCCATAAAAGGGCATGTATGCACCCATGTGCTCTGGACCTAAGAAGAAAAGGACCATCCAGACTATTTCCAGCAACAAAGTGTATTGCGTGGGTATTGCATGTGTGCCCCTCTGCCACCACCGGGGCGAAATGTGGTCCTCTAGACGCCACTGTGCATTAGGAGGATGACGAGGGAGATTATACTTTGGAGTTTAAATAAAGGAAAATGTAGTAATAAGTAAGACGCAGTCACAGAAATTGTAATCTGGATGTATAAAAGTGAAGAGACTGTAAGAATTAGCTGTGTTCCTAGGGAGGTTCATATTCATTTTGAGACTCAGCTAGTCATGAATTACCACTGGGGGACTACAGGGGGCAGACCGGTTGAGCAGGGCAATGCAGTGTTTAGGCTCCTTTGTCCCATCTTTACCACATCATTGGTAATGTAAGCATATATGTCAAAGGCAGCTAGTGGTAAAGATGTACACCTAGCCTGGAAATTACTGGTCAAAGTACCTTAACCTATTCATTCAACCTGAGCTGATCATTCGACATTATTGAATTGTCTGGCTTTAAAAATGATGGTGTCATTTTAGTTTCAGCTAAGAAATATAACATACACTTAATTAAGGTTAGGTGTTACATAATAGAGATATTAATATTAGGTGGGTGTGACTTCAGATTTGACAGTTAAAGTACCATTAACCTTGGTGTTCGACCTGAGCAGAGCATTTGATATTATTCAATTATTGGGCTTCATAAATTATGATATCCCTTTACTCTTGGCTAAGAAATGTAACATAAATGTAATTAATATTAGGTGTTGCTATTATAATACCAGTAATATTAATTAATTTAATATTAGGTGGGCGTGACCAAAGCTTGCATCTTTTCCTTTGTCATGGTCGGCCATTTTATATTCTTCTCCCTAACTGCGCTAAGTTTAAGTGACACTGTGGCATCCATCTCTCACTCTCCCCCTCCGCTTCCCTGCTGGGAATGTAAAAAAATAAATCCTGATTTCCCCTAGCTGCTCGGTGAATAAATGCTGTATTGTTAGTGGCTGGGGAGACTCGTGGGTGGCGAGGTGGGTGTGGGGGGGGGGGGGGGGGGGGGGAGGCATCTCAGATCACGGAGCACATTCACAGGGAAACGGTGTTTTTGTAGTGCTCCCGACTCGCACTGAGTCATGCCTCATGAAAAGAGCTCCGAGGCAGGCTGTCTGCGGGAAGCTTCAGGGGATCAGCCATCTCGTGCCGCTTCCTGGTGACAGAAACCAGGAATGCCACCCCCAACCCACGCCAAATGCCCGGGGGGCCTTTGGTCATCTCCTGCTGACCAGCAGAGCTGCATCTGAGGTGACTAGATGGAACCGAAAAGGGGAAAAAAAAAATCTATTTCAAACAAGACATCTGACACAAGATGCTTAATGATCCCGACTTTTGCCGGCAGAAGTTTTCACTTCTGTGACAAATATTGTTGCTGTGATTAATATACTGTTTTTTTTATTTCCTGTATATAACCGAGAAATCTGCCTTTGGGCTTTTCATTTCATGTGACTCTGTGTCTGGGCGTCATTCTGCAAACACATGTTCAACCACTTTGTCAGAAGTGTCTGAATAATTAATAGGATCCTGTGCGCTACGGCAACGGGAAAGAACGGGAGACCGTGAGCAGCCAATTACTTAAGGAGAAAGGCCTGCCTTCTCTGGCTCCTGCTGGAAATTTGCAGGACTTCTGCTCGCCCGGACTGCCGATGAATTTTGATTACACCCAAGGCAAGCGAATATTTCGTTTGCAATCTCGTTTCCAAGTGACAGCAGATCACCAAACAAAAGAATCTTAGTTGAGTGTTCAGATGTTAATGTTAATTCATTTTGTGAAACAAAAAATAAATAAACAATACAACACTTGTTTATGTTTTTATTTATTTACCAGGTGTTTGTATTCAAAGGAAGGTATGTCGTTTTTTTCAGAGAGCAGAGTCTGTCAGTTTCTCGAACAATTGGGTTTAAGGATGTTGCCTTATTAGTTAAGACTCCAATGGTCCAATCATTGTGCTGACCATGGGAATGGAACCAGTAACCTTCTGATCATGGGCCCAGAGTCCTAACCTGCTGAACACACACTACCCCTGATAAAAATTTGAACATCATACTGGAAAACTCATTTGGTTCTACTGGAGCTCAAATCCAAGACTTTCTACATGCAAAACAGACCTGATAACCACTGAACTGTAGAACCAGCTAGTAACTGGACGAATAATTCGTGTATTAACCAGCAGCACATCAGCTTATCCAGGAAGAATCAGTAGAAGCTTTGAAACATCTATCAATTGCATTTATTTACATTTACTTATTTAGCAGATGCTTTTGTCCAAAGCAACATACAAAAGAGGCAAATGGCATATTACAAACATACAGTTATCAAGGAGTCAATTAGGTGATCCAGTGCAGCTAGTCTGAGCTTGCAGTGACTGTCCAGTTATTAGTGTAAGGAGTGTTACTGCTGTCTCACTTTCAGCTGCAGCGTAAAAAGGGAAGACACAACTGTTTGCTGTGTCAACAGAACGTTAAATTTATTAAATGTTTATGGAAAAGAAAAACATAAAAACACCGCAACGGACAGGAAAACATTGTATAGGAGAAATGAAGATTATAATTGCTAAGTTAAGAAAGGTGCAACCACAATCAGCAAGTGTCGGATGTGAGAGAGAGGAGGAGGGGCTAAGGAACTCCCTATATACACCCATACCAGAGTGCCCCAAAATTGCGACCAGTACCACCTAGTTGCCTTGTACTGCCACCACAAGGCCAGAGAGGGTATGACGGATTGTCACAGTAGTAACACAGCGAGGGCTATACAAGAACTGTACGGTACCTCCAATCCATCCATCCATCCATCCATCCATCTTCCAACCACTAATCCATCCTGTCACATTGAGTTCCAAAACAGCAAAAAATGAAGACCACCCAAATACTGACAGCAACAATGACGGAACATCCAAAAAGCATTCTGCCTCCCCCATCATTCCGCCCACGTCCATGGTGTAGCCATGCCGGTGTCGACGAGGGTCTCGAGTCACGAATCGTAAGCTTACTGGGAAGGGAACCTCCCTCAAAGCTTCTCTTCATCTCTGCCGACCCGTGTGGGACTGACCCGAGGTTCTTTCAGTAAAGGAACCTCACTGGGCACCATTTCTTTGAATAATTACATATCTCCAGCTGCTTTTCTGGAACAAACGAACAAAAATGGATCTTACTAGCTTCGAAACATTACAGAGGCACAATGCCACTAGGTATATAGAATTTAAAAAAATATATATATTAACAAAATAACCTGTTAATAAGGTCCACGATGACCTTGTACTCAGTGGGCAGTTATGGATGACGAATGGACTCTAATGCCTGTCAGAGCTTCAAAGTGTAACCCTGCTTCTTCCCGCGAATACGGAGTGGACCCTTTCCTGCTATTTTTTCCCACAGGTGGTATTTGTCGGACTGAAGATGGCAGGGCTTCGGCACGCCCCCCCCCCCCCGCCCCCCCCCCCCCGCTCCCCATACGCTAGAAAAAAAGCTGACATTTACCGTGAACTCCAGGCGACCTTTACAGGAGCGCAGATCAAAACACCAAAAACTCAATCAATTTCAATCCATCCTCAGCCTTTATTTACTTGGAGGGGTCTTGTTCCGGTTTCAAAAAAAAATAAAAAGATACTGAGTACATAGTGCCGGCTGCGTCTCCCTGCCGTCCGCCTCTGTTATCTCATTTGTGCATATCACAAGTTACCCCGGTAAGGTGAGATTCTATCTGGCATAAAACTAGACACCCTTGGCGACATGAAGGCGCAGGCTTGACGTTAACTAACGAAAGGCCTTCCGTGTCTGACAGTCGCTAACTGGCACTTGGACAATGAAATTGATTGAGGACATTGTTTCATGATTAGCTGATTCGGCGGCGGACAACATGTGTCAGGTGAATGTGCTGAACTCAATTACATTATGTTCAGTGGCTTTGACCTTTAAATTGGCATACATTAAAAAAAGAGAACATTTAGTTTATGGTACACTTAGCCTGTCCCTGGCAACAAAGCCAACAAAACAAATGCAAGCTTAATATAATGATATCTATCTTTAATGACATTTATATTCTTACAATGGTACAGTTACAGGTGTAGGTGATGTAGTGTCTCAGTCGGTCCAAGGTGCAGAATTTGCTCGTTCTCTTCCTGTGTTTGGGCGGGTTTTTCCCTGGTATTCCAGGTTCCTCCCACAGTCCGCAGGTTTTCAAGTAAACAGGTGTCCCTAAATTTGTCGTCGCGGTTGTTAATGCCCTGTGGTGTCTCCTCTCTCACGCCCTGTGTGTGCTTGGTAGTTGGTGGGTGTTTCTGTCTGCCTGTGATCGGAAGGTTGGTAGAGTAGTCACATCTCCGCTGGGCCCTTCAATAAGGTCCTTCACCCTCCCCCCCCCCAAAAGAAATGCTCCAGGAGTGATGCATAAATAGCCTGCCCTGTGCTCAGACCCCAAGCGTTCACTCTCAACAGTATATATATATGTGTGTGTATGTCTCAAAGCAGAGCATGATGGGATATACAGAAAAAAAGACATTTCTGTACCTTGTGCAAATGGCACCTAAAGTAACATTTCACATCACGGGCTCCAGTCCAGTCTAACCCTCTATACGATAAGCGCTTCCAAAGAATAAATGAGTGGAAGAAAAAGATATATTTGTCCATAGTCTTTATTCTGTAATTTTAGTCTAAAACCTTCCTAATCACAGATATATTCGATCAACATCTATGCTATTTTTCCAAAACAGAATAATACCGAAATATCAGACTAGATAAAGAAAACAAAATACTCCACAAGCGCAAACAATCAAAGAGCAAAGAGTTCCCATATTTGCTTGTAATATTTTGAGCACTTGATATAGAAGCCAGGCTAACTGGGTCTCGTTTTGCCCATGACATAAGTTAATTGACGTGTAATACTGTCGGCTTCCCTTTACGTGGTGATACGCTGTTCGTTCCTGGAAAAGGTAGCGAACTGTCTGCTAACAGCAGGGCACACCTGCAGCGTTACGTTAAATGGACTGTCACTGCAAGCAGAAGAGGTAGGGTCACGTCACGTCACGTCGCTGACTATCTTGTCTCATTAATGACTTAATTAGTGACGCATCTCGTCACTAACCAACCTTCATCACTGGCAGTTCCATAATGGAGCTTGGAAACAAATAAATAAATAAATGCACACACACACGCACGTGAAAATATATAAATAAATTTTCAGAAGGCTCCTGTAATTTGTTCATTATCCCCCTGCGCACTGACTTCGGATGCAATAAATTCAGTTCGCAGTCATCAAACAATTTATCTTTACTTATTTATTTATTTGTTTTTCACAAATGGATAAGGTTGATGCAATAAAAAATTTCATTACCGAGAATAAATGAATTTCACGAGGCAGAAAATAATTGGACTGGATTGAAACTATGCACGGGATTAATAATCAGGCGGTGGACTCGGAAAACGTTGCGTAAACTTTTCGGCGCTCTCTGAACGTTCTTGGCACCACCAGCTATCGGTTAAAACTTGATTCACTTGACATCAGAATAGATTGCGAGAAACTTGGCCTTTAACGTCTCACGTTACGGTCATGAGGTGTCGAATGATCAAAATTACAGGCTTCTAACAGATTATACTGCTCATTTCTCGGCAAAATTCAGATACGGCCAAAGAGGGCCGAACATGTCCAATTGACAATGTTGTAAATTTTGCAGCAGTAAAGTCACGGAGTAGTAAATGAGAGAAAGGACTGTGTTTGTGGTTCGGTAGCTGAATGTATGGTGCTGTAGTCTCACACCTCTACGCTCGTGAGTGTAATTCCCGCCCCCCCCCCCCCCAGTGGTGGGTGAGATAGGAATTTGCACGTTTGATCCCTATCTACACGGACTTCCTCCCGCAGCCCAAAAAAGTGGCCCCTCTAGATTGCCCATATTGGTGTGTGTGCTTTGCGATGGTCTGGCTTCCTGTCCAGGGTGCCCCCCTCCCTCGTGCTTCCTGGGATGGGCTCCAGGTAGGTCTGGACTGGATCAGAGCGTATGGAAAATGGATGAATGCCCTGGCTGGCTTTTGCTGGCATACGTTACACGTTTCAGCAGGTCTTCTATTCAGCTTAGTGGCACTTCAGGCCTAACAAGTGTCAGCAACACACACACACACACACACACACACACACACACACACTCACATGCATATCTGAGCTCGTATTTGAAATAAAACAGAAACAAAAACAACACTGTAAGGGGTTGATTGCAATCAGACCTAAATTGGAGATTAACAAGAAATGTAGATAAGATTAATATTGACCTCCAAGCGATTTGTATTATGTCTGACTCTCTCCCTCTGGCTCTCAGTCTCTTGCTCTCTCTCACACACACACTCCCCCTCTCATATAGTCTATCACTGTGATATATTATAATAAAATTCTGATTCCTGGATATTCAGTATGGCCCACAAGTAACCTAGACCTAAAAGCATTTTTAAATACTCTGTTAATGCCACAGTCAGATCATTAACAGCAATAAAAGGAATATTACATCCAGACAGTTGGCATATTGGGACATAAATTTTATTCGGAAGCAAAAGCTTTATATAATTGATTTAATACATTGGCTGAAAAAGGGCATAATTTACAGCAATGCCGCAGAAAATGAGGACACATTTGTACCTTTGGTTGACTCTCAGGCGAAGGCAAGGGTCGATGAATCAGAATTTCCCCTTCTATATCTCATTAAATGTCACCGGAATGTAATGTAGCAGGTGACACTAATGTCCCCGCAGCAAGTCCACGGGGCTGCCCTGCAGCTACCAGCAATAATTAATATGCTCTCTTGAATTTATTTCATTGTTAGCCAGAAGCTGGTTTTAAAGGTCTGTGGTATTTATGTATTTGTTTGTTTGTCCCCCCCCACCCCCCAATAAAGATAAGTCACTCCACTAGTGTGCTTCAGCGTGAATCTCTGAGCGATGCACGTAAACACATTGCCCGTGAGGTTAATGACACCTAATAACCTGTAGCTTCTTGTAAAAAAAAAAAAAAAATTCGCAAGGCAGGGGATGATTCAAATAAATAAAAAGTAGCAAATAAAATGATAAAACGCAGTGGTGTATTCGAGACGGCGTGTGAGGAGCAGGAGGTGGCCCCGATAGCAGAGGATTTTAGGATATTCCTGGGCACCGCTATGATCGTATTTACCAGGAGTTGCCTCACCTGTCACTCTCGGACAGATGGAGTGCAGCACATACGGGCAGCATTTGTACGGAATGGAAGAGATTCGGACTGTTCTGCATCTGAAGAGATTTAGTGCCGAGAATCATCTGGGGGGAATTTTTTTCTTTGGTGCATGGAAATGTAACGTGACGATCATAAGAAACATTCTGTGGTGATATGTGGCACTACACAGAACGAACTGGCGTGCTCTGATCCTAGGAAGGTATCCACAGCGGGGACCTCGGGAGTGATTTGGCGTCTTTGGGCGATTCAGTTACTAAGCATTCAGATCATGAGGTCATCGCAAATGAGGTACGCAGCGAAGGATTCAAATTTTACAAAGCAAAATTTTACACACACGCAAACATACACAAGATGCATAAGTGATAAACTGCTAATCAAAATCACATATGATATGACTTCGGTAGTAATTACCATCCGATAACAAAAACAAGGGAAATAAGGGAAAATCAAAAGTTTTCGGAAATGTCATACAACTGCACTTCTGAAAAGGAAAAAATAATGTGCGGGAATGAGAACTTAATTCCTCTTTTGTCCAGTTATTCTCGCGCTGCATTCGAATGAACGTTTCAGTCTCATGTGCCTTGCCTTCAGAGGCTGAATTCAATTAATCAGTCAATTAGCCCCAGGCTATTACCATTGTGAGTCATTTACCCCCCATCCCTAGCCTATAAGGTGGTCTTTGTGGTCTGGCTACAGCGCTGCCACCCCTCTCAATATCTCATTGGAAATCTTCATGAACAGCTCGCCAGCCATTGAAATGCAAGCGTAACCCCAGGGTAATAAATGAAACTGTAAGTGTTATTTGTAAGGAACACTTTCAAAGAGATCGGCGGTATTCAGACAAGAACCTTCAATCCGCTGCTGACGGCGCTGGAAATCATCATTTACAATTAGCGAAGCCGTGTTCGGTACGCAAAAATGCAGTTATGCTTATGCTGCCGTGCTATTGGCCCTCTTAAAAATGAAAATAATAATAAACGATGCACATAAAATCAGGTAGGGGACGTCAGCATCAGCTGTGGAGGATGTTCCTATGCTGAGTAATGTACTCGTGTCATTTCTCTCCACATGGTTATTAATCCCGCCAACACCCCGACTTCAATCTTAACGATAAAGTACTTTTTCTTTTCAATGAATTCCTTTGCGCACCCTATAAACATTGACCATTCAGGGCGTGCGGGTGCAGCGGACTGGAACTGTACTTGTCTGTCCTCGCTACGTTCCCGGCGAGATTAAAACCTTAGTTGAATATTGTATCCGGGTGGATGTATAAAAAAATAAGATGGAGATATTTATGCAGTAATATGAAGTAAAATGTACTCGTCTGGAGTAAAAATGAAAGTACGGTACAGTCCAGAAGTAATTTCTGTTTCATTTCTCATTCCTTCATTTGTATCTTTGTTTGCTTTGGCGTCCATGGCTGGTCACATAATGACATTTCCGCTGTTTACCGTTTCATCCCCAAATGCACTCGCACGCATGCACAGGCGCACCTGCGCAAATCGTGCGGGTATCGTGCAGCTACTGCAACCTCCTGGAACCTGAACCTTCAGCCCCCCCGGTGGTGGATCGGTTCCATCTGGTTTCTGGGTGACCTTTGCATCCCAGTTTGGCCCTGCTATACAAACAGCTGCTCCCTCACCTTTGACCCCAAGCACCAGCCCCCTGTCACAGCCTGGTGCATCTCACCTACCTGGTCTGTGGCTTCCTGACAGCAGCTTACAGAATGACACAAGGGAATTGTTCATCTAGCCAATTAACAACTCCTCGGTCATAGTGCAGAAAAACATTGACGGTCATTATTAGTGACCTCTCGAAAGAGCAGGAGAGCAAACTGTTTTTTTTTCTGGAGAATCAAAGAATGTTTTGCTAGATAGGTAGCTTATGTTTATCGAAGGAGTATCAGAAAGTCAAAAATATGAAAATATGTAAGTTACATTTAGCACTGAAAAAACAGCATGCAGATGGGTTTGCAGCTTCACATACCTAAAGATTTGCTCAGACACAGTTTGATATTTGCCGAAAGCTGAGTATTCCGATGTATTACTTTATCCTCTGGTGGACTATCCATGTATTTGTCACTACATTGTCCATCATGAAGACAAACTTTCGGTGGACAAAATCCTGCAAGCCAATTCATAACAGGAATGGGGACTTTTTCAGCAATTTTTTCAAAAACGAGGCATTCCCTTCCAAAATGCTGGACTGGAACTTTACTTTGCATATGTTTCTGCCTGATGGTGGTAAAACTTAAAAACCTTGAAATATCTGTAAACAAAAAAAAAATCGCAGCTTTTTTTTGGTGGTAATTAGCACCATTTTTGAGCAATTATTTCAAATGGAGGAATTGGCACAACAAATCCAGAAGGTGGGTCAGACGCTTTCAGACCTGGAATTCTCTCAGTGGCGTTCCGTCGTCGCCATCGGCATTCCATAATCGCCAGGGCTACGTTCAGTCATCGCCTCAGAGCATGGAAATAACTTAGTAACAAAATGACAGCTACGACCTGCCAGCTATCCCTAACATCACGCCCGATTCCTCCAGACGTTTAATAACAGGATTCAGAATTTCATTCATTCTACAACCCCATCCTTTTTAAGGTGTGTTCTTTGGAGGGGGAGGGGGTTCAGTGTAAGGCACCAGCCTAGGTGCCCTTGTTGAGTTATGCCTCATGCCATTATCAGTGCAAACCAGCCCCATTCAGAAGGAAGATGAATGCGTTCAGCCCGGAGAAAGGCCAACGTCGGATCTGGCGTCGTGCGGATGTCATCTTCGCTTTTGTCCAGCTATGCCTCCATTCGTCTGCCTCTGTCAGCTTCTGACGGCTGATTCCTCTCCCGCCTTGTAATTCACCTCAGGCAGAGAAGCATCCGCGGCAGACGTCGCTGGATTGCGGGTAGGTCCCCCCCCGCCCCGCACTGCCCGCGCCTCCATTTTGATCGTCTTGAAATGCTGCTCCCTTGGCGTACGCGTTAATGGAATCAAACATCAATCTGAGCGGCACGCGTGTGACTATTTATGTCCTTTTCAGGGGAAATTTCCTTCCTTTTGTTCTATGATCAAAAGGCGAGGCATGTTCCCTCGCCCAGGTGGCATCGCGTCATCTGGGATGCTGTATTAATGGGGGGGTTGGGGGGGGGGACTCAGTTTTAGCCCAGGATTAGTGCCTGTCTCTAGCTTCTGTGGGACCTCTCACTCCCAAAGGAAATTGATAAATCGATACAATCTGACAAGTCAGCCCCCCTTCCCTATGGTCTTTGTGGGGGTGGGGTGTTGGGGGGGGGTGGCAAAGGGAGCTCGTCCTTCTTGGTCGCATGCCTTGGGCCATTCCCGCCAAGGGTCGCTAATGTGCCTTTTGTAATAAACATTCCTGCTGCTGAAGTCTGCAGGGCGTCCTGTCGCTTTACGAGCCTCAGGGTAATGGGTCGGGGGCGTCACTCGTTTCCGGCGGGGCAGACGTGCCCGCTTGTCATGCATGAGAAAGGACGACGGCTGAGTTTCTCCACTTCTGTCTGGAAACTACAGATCTCATGCCAGGGGTTTATACAGGGGCGGGGCCACAGGCCCTAGCTGACAGCTGATTGGCCCCCAGAGTGCCTCCTCCCCTGTCACTCAAAGAATATCATTGGCTAATGATAAAGTTAGCTCCCCTGTATAAATTATGCCTCATCTTATGCCCCTCACTTTAAAAATTTCCTGTAGTTGCTCCTTGCCTCATGCACTTGAAGATGAAGACTGCAAAATGAGGCTGGGGATCAATTATCCCAGGGTCACGTGTGTAACGGCGGCCATGGAAATGTGCAGATAACAGGGGCACTTGGGTAAATTTTAAATGGGAATTTGCTGCAGGAAACGCATACTGTATCAGACCGTCATGTATAGATACATTATATTCTGCGCTACATTTAATCTTTGGTTGAACTCGTAAATTCTTGCTGGTTTTAGCATGGTTTATTCCCTACAGTGTGGATTTACAGGCTATTAGCTTTTTCTCCAATGCTTGATGTAAATACAGTAACGACAGTCAGTGAATGACACTCCTTCGATGTGACACATCTTTACTGACCGGTCACTGCTAATGCATCGATCGACTTTAAGCCTTTTTTTAATTGCGAAGTGACCAGCAGCATTGGTATAGTGCTTTGCTTTCTGGTGTATTATTGCCATTTTCTTTATTCCCTCTGTCCTCCGAAATGTTATAATTAACGGAACCAAGAAAGGAGGTCAGAGGTAAAAACTGTTAGCATAGCCGATGCTAAGGGCAAACGTCTTTGCAGTGCCTTTGCATTCCTGGTTTCAGGTAGAAATGAAGTACGTGAAATGTTTGCGTGTTCCGAAACAGCCAACAGAAGCACATGACATTGAATTAGAACTTTTGGGATTCACAAGGGTTCACAAGGATGGCTAATGGCTAATGGCTAATGCCGCCCTCAAATTAGTGCTCCTTCGGATGGAAGCCAATCAGTCCATGAACATGGCATGATTGCTGGGATTGTGCCACCTCACTAATTTCAGAGTGATTTTGTTCTGAGTATTTATTAGACTCGGAGATCAGATCAACCAGAGAGTGCAGCCATTTTGGCTCTAACAGGCTGGGGAGGTGTGAGTCTCGGGCCATAGTCTGCAGTCTCTCTTGTTCTCTGCGACCAGGGGAAAAGAGTCAAGGGAGATTGCATTGTGTCATTAATGTTACAGCAGCCTGCAACGCCCTCTGTAGCCACATCCAGCGGGACCACTCCCTGCCTCACCAAAGTATGGAACATGTCCACAGCTCCCTTCCTAATTAGCAGAGTTGGATATGAGGAGTCACCGGGTAATCACTTCTCGGTGGGGTGTTGAGCATGATCTCTGCTGAACTGTGTACAGTTCTGCCTGTTGGTTGTCGCATCAGTGGTTTTATGACTCTGAGTTCTGAATTCATGGTGCATTGGATTATATGAAGGGGTGGAGCCACAGAAAGCCGAGAGCCGGTTTGCCACCGGAGTGCCCCTTCCCCTGTCACTCAACGATTTGAAACATATGATTGGCTAATGATAAGGATGGCTCCTCTGTATGAATATGCCACCCACCTTAAAAAAATCCTATAATCACCCCTGAGTACATGTCAGACCTGTTCTGTATGTGGATGGTCAGATTAGCTCGATCCTGTTAGTAATTAGCAATTGATTGCAGATGAGTAGAGGGGCTTGACCCCTGACCTTCTGCCCTTGTCTTTGGGACAATCGCACCACCCTCACCCCGTGACCCCTTTCTCACAAGGGGCTACCATTAATGACAAAGCATGTGCATTGAAAAGGAAAAATAAATGTTCCATAGTTAATGGATAAAAAGCTACAATTTCAGACACCGTGGGGTAAGGTTATTCTTGTCTTTGGAGATGTACTCCAAGATAAATAAATCAGTAGCACTTATTTTAACTGATCCTATTTAATGACTTATAAATGAGGCATCCTGCCAGGCCGGGGTGAATACGCTGATAGCTGTGCCACATTTCGGCATATTTACACTCTCATTTGAGACACGCAACTAGCAATTGAGAGAAGAGCAGGTAACTGCGGACACTTCTGTCGGAACTGACCCCGTGTAGGGGCATTGAAACCCTATAATCTGCAGCCGTTTAAGGATGTTCTGTCGCCCATGGGGGGGGGGAGCAGGGGTCAAACCAAGAGCGACAGGAAAGTGACAGAATTCCTCCACATTTCGCCAATTACTTTGATTAACGGAGTTTGACTGATTAGACCCCGGGATGGTGCACGAGATCATTCTGCTTGGCCTCCTGATCTAGTGAGCAGACCGGTTGCTCTTCCATCTCTGTTTCCCGCTGAAGAAGTCGTGGTGCTAACAGCCTTTCTTCCGCCGCCCCTTCCTGCCTCGACTGACCTCGTGAGAGTCGGTATGTGGTGAAACGACACTCTCTGCTCACAGCTTGCATTCTCCCTTTCGTCTGGAACCCTTGTGATCATTTGCAACCTGCTACAATTTCATTCGTTGTGCGATCGTTAAGGCCAGAAACCGCCATCTACATTATGTCATAAGAGGAGCAGATGAGCTCTCTGGTGCCATTGCGATCATTTTGTCGGTAAAAAATCACAGTGTAGCCACTCCAGACATTCTAATCCAAGAGATAAAACTTGATTCAAGGGCTTCTTCATTCATTAGGTAATGCAAGGTGGCTAAGAGCATATCTCCACCATGTCCAAGGTAAGAAATACCGCAAGATCCCATTAATATTAAGGTTTATATGAACACGCAACCAGTCTCCAGAGGCTCAATTATATTACCAGCATTTTCATGAACCGACTTACGAGGGGAAGAGTGTCATGGATAGTCCAAGAATATACTGTCTATCACATCCCCTCCTTGCTCGAGTGAGTCTGAGATGTTTGGTTGCTTTAGAACTGTGGATCTATGTGTTGATGTCTGCAAGGCCAGACTCAGCAGAACATGAATGATTTTCTATCCCAAAAAGACGACTCTGGATCATAAATGGCCGTGACATAAATAAGAGACGCAGAATGGCGTCCATGATTACGGCCGGCCTGCTTACTGCTCCTCTGTATTTCAGTTGGGCCTGATTTTGCATTTCTGTCCCACAGAGGCAAACAAGCCTGAATTTTAAACCACGACGGTTCAGAGAAACTGGCCTTCCAGGACGGCTTATGTAAGTGGTCCAGGAGAGAAATACGCACGTCATTTTCCCTGTGAACAATAAAGTGCACAATTAACTTCTAAAAACAAGAAAGTGCACAAAAGAAGGGGTGGAGAATCGAAACCAGAGAGTACAGTAAAATTTTATATATGGCTTGTAAGCAGAGAGTGAATTGTGAATCCTCAGTAACCAGCCTTAAATTACAGCAGTCAAATTTTGGGCTTTTATGGGTTTTGTTTTGCCAGTAAAACCATGGTGTCTGTAACTTGAGGGGATTGAGCTAAAATTATAGGGTAGCTGCAAGTTCTTGGTGCAAAGGTACCTTTTGGACAGGAGTCCTCTGGAGAGTTAGCACCCATCTACTGATATCCCACCAAGACATGCTGGTGGAGTTTAGTTAGATCTGGGATGAATGATTTTCAGATGTTTAAAATAGTCTTTGGTAAAGCTATATGTTTTAGCTTAGCATACATGGTCTTTCTTGAATTTATATGGCACATTTCAGTAAAGGAAATTAGCTTTTTTTCTGCCATGTGCTGTTTACTGCTTCTCTATCAGTAACTGCATGTTCAAAGTATGTGATGTCATACCTTCAACAATCACCTCAGGTCTGCTGGGTTCATCATCAGTGTTGAAGTGCTAATGCTAAATGCTAAATCACTTTCTTCACATTTGTAAAGATAAATGTCATTTTTTAGCCCATTGTGTCTTCTACTGTAATAAGTGGTTATTTGGTTTTCATTTAAATCCCCAAATTTTTTGTCCCTAGAATTATGAGTAGTACATCTATATTTTATCCAAAGCGACATACATTTTTTTTTGTCAAACAAAAGGTTGGGCAGTGGCTGGTAGGTTTGGAGGTTAAGGTCCACATTGACCATAAGATCAGATCCAGCAACTTTATGATTACAGGCACGGAGCTCTAACCTAGTGAGCTACACAACACTCCCTGCCCTCACTGTCTGTACAGGATTCGAGGTTCAAACCCCATCGGACCACATTAGCTGTCCCTGAGAATGAGGCCAGGATCCCACAGAGGGCAAAATGGAGTGAATATCACTCACCTCCAAGCATGTTGTGCTGCTTGATAAAACCACAAGCCTGTCCAGTGAAGAGGAACCAAGTATGGAGAAGGAATGAGCTGGTTTTTGCTCTCTTAAGTTGGTACTGGTCTATTCGACGGAGGCGTATGACAAATTTAAACAAAGAAAAAGGGAATTTCACAGCATGTACTACAAAAAAAGAATGTTTACTGTAGTTGAAGTAATTGGCTTCCCCTATCGAGGAGATGAGAAATTTTGCATAAAATATTTCTTTAAGGGAAAACATTTATACAGTTATAAGAGGAGAGATGGGATTTTGAAACAGTCAGATGAGCTGAGCTGCTGGGTTGATAGCATCCACCTGTCCCTCCTTTGATGTGATCGGTGTAAGCTGTTGCGTTCTGCTTTATTTGTCTTACATTCTGTTTCACTGCGGAAAAAAACCATGAGCCGAAAGCTGAACAAAAGCTTTCGTTTAGTGAAAGTGAACTTTTAAAGTTTGTGAAATTTTCAGATATTACACTGCATTACAGAACAGATTACAAAAACAGACAATATTTTAAAATCTAGAGAAAGACACACTGTATAATCTGTGCTATGAACAGGTAACCCACGTTTGTCACCCAAAATTGGTTTATGTCTTACTTAGTCTCAGACTTTGAAACTTTTACATATTTTTTTTTGTATTATATATAAATACACACACACACACACACACACAGGTTTGTAATTATATCTTTGTTAGAACTCTGCATTAATTCCTTTCGGAAAACTCTAATTCCAACATGACAACTTTAACCCCTACCCAGTCCTAACCTTAGCCATAAGTAACCAAACAATGTTTGTGGAGACCTGAAAAAAGGTCCCCACAATGTCAAAATAACAGGTTTTGATCACATTGTGGGGGGAATTTGGTCTCTACAATGTAATATAAACCTAATCCACACACACTGCAGCCTGGCTCTTCTCTGCTTCTCATTAATGAAGGGCTTCTTCCTTGCTTTATGGGACTTCAGTCCTGCTTCTAGTAGCCAGATATGAACTGTCCTAGAAGTGCACTTCACACCTGCACTTAATGTTTCCCAATCCTTTTGAAGGTCACTTGATGCCATCCACCAATTCATGAGAAACTGTCGGATAAGTTAACAGTCATCTCTGCATTAGAGAGTCACTTCCACCCTCTACCTGGCTGGTTTCTGGTCGTTCTCAGTGTCTCCTGCTTCACCTTCTTCTTGTGACCTGCTGTCTTAGGAATTTTGAACCTTGAAGCAGCCTGCTGGTCTGTGTAGCCGTCTGCCAGCAGAACCTCAATTAAACCAGGATTTAAAGATGCAGATTTGCTTAAAAATATAGAGTGGTCTCTGTATATGTGTGTGTGTGTGTGTCTGTGTGCGCACATTCTATTACGAAAATGTAACAAAATTCATAATTGACATCATGGCTACCTCAACCTGTCCCCTTGTATGTAGGAGTGGAATGGAGCAGCACCTCACAAAACAGCAGCAGCCTTCTGGCATTCACTGCTGCCAAATATACCTGTGAGACTAAAGTATGGGCTTTATTATACCTGCGTGTATGTGTAAGTAAGTAAGTAAGTAAGTAAGTGAGGAAGTAATAGAACAGATAAAAACATAATTATCTAAGGTGAATTTCATAAATGTGAAAAATATCATTCGGACGCAGAACAGTTAATTAAGATGCTGACATTTGGGCACAATGATTCCAATGTAATGGATTATTTGGGTGTGTTGTTTTTAATTTTCTTCTGACCTTCGGCAGACAATAAAGATTCCATTTTGATTCCAATAACAAGTGAGCACTAACCACAGAAGAAGAAGACCTGTATAGCTATCGGTTTAGGATGGTGTCAAAGGTGGTTTTAGCGTAATTTCGAAATGGTAATGAAGGCGAGCGATTCTATTTGTGCAAGCGAAATGACTGGTTGAGAGGCAGGCAGCATTTCAGGCTGAATTGGAGTTTTTCGGGAGGTATGTTTTTCAGGTAGCTGAAGCTAAAAAAAAATGCAATTTATTTTGAATACAAAAGCATCCTGTAAAACTCCCCTGTGTAAATGTTTATGAATATCATGTGTACTCTACATACCCTTGGTACACAAAGACACCCGTAACCTTCAGTCAAAACCATAGTATTCTGCCTGCCTCCAAGTAGCAGGTTTAATTAATTGCAGCCTTATACGGAAGCGTTATCCTGCCTGTGTTGCTTTCATCCTTTGTCAAATTTGCTATGTTTTCCCTCCAGTATTTCTCTCTGCAGAACGGCATCAGTACTGCTGGTCAATGCAAAGTACAAATTAAAGATTCAAGAATCGTCTCACCATATGCATTTAAGGATAGACGGACACAGGCGTTTGTGTACTATGCCCCCCACATAGCCTATATAACTCGAAATGAACATGAAACTTTGCTTCTCTAAGGCTGCCGTGCAAATCGTGGTTAAATAAATAATCCCTAATGTCTGATGTCATTTTCCTGTTTTTCATGACGGTTACTGCGGACGAATAATGTTGCGATTTACCATTTTCTTTGGGAGGACATTCAGATTAATCACAGCTGTATCTGCTAATGTTATCTTGATCCTATTCCTGTCGTTACCCTTGTCGTTGATGTCGTAGGAAACTGCCATTAATTATACTGTTATATACTCTCGCAGGCTTTGTAATTATCTCGAAATGCTTTTCCTGGAATGACTCTGCAAACTCAACATGAAATCAGTAGTTATTTGCAACAGTCACCTTTTCGTTTTTTTCTTTTCTTCAGCATGCTGGCACAATTACAAATTTGACGTACAGTCCAGCCCCACTTCGCTCCGGGTTCCAAGGGTAAATTGATCGGATGCTGCGTGCTGCAGGGATTCCACGAGATGTCATCTCCAATAAGGAATCAATATGTCCTCTCCACAGGAACGCTTGAGGAATCGGGGCCGGTTGCCATGACTACCCAGCCCTCCTTGCATTGCTCGGCGCGAGCCGCGCTTTCCGGTCTCATTTTTCACAAAATTGGAAGAGGTTAAACCTGTTTAGGGTTTATGATCCGTGTGCTCTGTCGTCCCGGCCGAGATGCATACTGAACAGCTGTGGAATGTAATGCCGTGAGCAGGCCATTCCTTAAGTCGGTAAAAGTTAGACCCCAGAAAGATATCTCTAGTATATCTGACAATAAAGAATTGCTCCAGCTGAGTGCGCAGTACTACAGGCTGCCGTGCAATCAGCAATTTGCGGTAATATTATTCTGCTTCCCTGTCACCACATAAAACGAACAAATGCCGTGTTCTGTTTGACACGTCGGTGCCGGGGAAATAAAACGTAACATCGGAAACAACAAATTACCGACAGCTGATGTATGGCGCCATTCTTTACAAAATCGCCGTGGAGCAATTTCAAGGTTAGCGGTGTGTGGACGCAGCCCTCGCCCCAGAGTAAAGAAAACTCAGAGAAAGTCCGAGAGCACGCGTTGGGTCTCCTTGTCCAGGGCTCAGTAGGCGAAACAGGCCTTCTGTGCATCTGCAAATGCGAGTGTGTTGTCATTCAGAAGAGGAGGAAAGAAAATCTTTGCAAATCATTTGCTTCCATTTGAAAAACAGATTACATACAATTTGCATTTGTATTATGCTAAAATTCTGAGAAATGTGAAAGCAGCCATAATCTTACATAACAAGAAGGTTGAAACTTTAGACTAGAAAAATGATTAAAATAGCCCAGAAGAAAATCATCCAACTATCCATTTTCCAAACCTTGTCTTATGCAGGGCTGGGGTACGGGGGTGGTGGTCATCTGGAATAACCTAGGACGGGGTGCCAACCCATCTATTAATTCTGATTATTTAGGGGACCCACGAAGTTACTAGTTAGTATTTTGGATGGCAACAGTAGGCTGCTGCTGGTTCGTAAATAAGCCGATCACTTAGTGATACCTTTGGAAATTATAGCTCTGTTTACACTTGGCTTTAAAATACGTCTTTGGCAATCGGATCACAAGTAGACAGCCACAATACATTGGCATTTACATCTTGAGTTTTCGTTACTGTCCCACATTAGTGTAAAGTCCTTGTCAAGACGCTTTAGCTTATACTACAAAAGATATGTGATCAAATGCTCAGACCACCTCGGCAAGTGGTTTGAGTGATTGGATCACAATGGCTCATGAGAGATTTGCACACGCAAAAATGTTCTGAGGGAAGAACAAAATATGATTGGTCACTTCACTGAACCAATCAGATAGTAGAGGAGGTGGGTGAAAGCAGCTAGAGGCAATGGGATCAGATGTATATACATATATTTAGTACTGTCCCTTTATCCCACATTTTAAAGCCAAGTGTAAACAGGGCCTGTAAGTCACGATCCATCCATCTTTCTTGCTTATGCTTATGCAGTTTAGGGTTGTAGTGAACCTGAAGTATGTCTCCCCCCCCCCAGTCAGGGAAAAGGCAGGGGGCATCCTAGTCTATTTCAGCAAGATAAGATTCAGACATTTTCATTTTAAAGTCCAGAATTGCCATTTTTAAATTTGGTTCTCAGTGTAAATTGATTTACGTTACGGACCACTAGTATGTCCACCTCTTCTGATGCAGGGAAAACATTCCCAGGTACCAAATAATCAGTATATACTAATGACAAAAGAAATCTCTTTAGAGAAACAAAATGGTAAACAAACTAGAGCTACACCCCCCCCCCCCCCCATGTGAAACAAATAGGAAGTAAAAATACTGCCAACACAGGACACAACACCATGGAGCAGAAGTATAATTACACAGTATTTCCATATGAAAAATGCATAAAACTACATATAGAAATATATAAAATTGATGATTATAAGTAATATATATATATATAACGAGGAGTAAAAACAACATCGCCAATCCAGCTTTTCTTTATTTTCTGTGTTACAAGTATGTTGTCAACATCAATTTCTTTTTTCAGCCCTAAGAACAAGCTTTTAAATTACAGAGATTAAGGAGAATGGTTTCTGAATTATTTAAGCCCTGCGAACATAATCCATTTTGAAGGCACTGGAGTATATAATGGTATAATTAGCATACAATGGAGCTTTCTGTACGCCTACATTGTGCTGAATGTTTCTGAGATGTTGTAGATTATGAATAAGACCGAATCCAAGCCTATAGACTGCATGCCGTTTACAGGCACGTGCAGGAACCTGACAAGTTACCTTGAAACCTTTTGGAAACCATTAGCAACGATTTTCTCAAGTTCAGTGGTTTTGTCTTTGATATAACAAAGTACATCACCAGGTAACACAAACTAAAAATATGATTGATCGCTGTTAGTTGGTTCTAGTACAAATTTCGGTTTATTATTGCTGAAGCCGGGCCCTTTGCACGTCCGTGTTATCGTGATTACTAGTTAACGAGGGGCCGGCGATTATGATAGATAATAATCTAATTACCTGAATTAGCAGAGAGTGTGGATGAGCTGTTTCACATATCTGCTGATTGGCGCCTATAGTCAGCGACAAGGTAAATGTAGAAAGAATGGCAGAAGAATCACCCGTATGGCTAAACAGTGTGCCCCGATTAGCCAGGGAAGCTCTAAAGATGTTCATCTGCTCGTGGAAATCATGGATCTAGCTCTGGGACGCTCCGATGTGGATTTTCAAGTCAGCTGTTTAATTAAATATACCTCTTCTGTTTGTTTGGTTTTTTTTTCCGTCGTCTGACTCACATAATCACCATGGCGATATAGCAGAACTGGGAAAAATAGCGACCAATAATAAGTCAGCTGTCATAATAAAGGTCTAATTGCTGATGCTCTCCAAGCATCCAGCTCCTATTTCCTGATCTGTTCCTGGTCAGGGTCACAGAGGGCCATGAACCCTATCAAGTCGAGTCAAGTGGAGCTTCATTGTCACACCAGCCATGTATAGTAACATGGCAAACAGTGACTGAAAATAACCTTCCCCTGGACCGTGGTGCTGCATTCTGTACAGTACAGAGATAAATGGGATCAGCGCAGGGGAAACAGCAATAATAACAAGAAGAATAACAATAAGAGTAATAAACAAACAAATACTGTAGATAAATAACAATAAACAATGAGTATTAGTATCAGTGCCGAAAATGGTGATATAGCGGCAATAAAAATGTCAGTACAGTGGAACAGTGCTGGTGGATGGTAGAGTTAGTGTAAAGTCCAAATGTACAGGGGGAGGGCAGCAAGGAGTTCAGTGTCCAAATGGCCCAGGGAAGCTCTTACAGAGTCTGCCGGCATTGGCTTAGACGCACTGGTGCCCACTGCCAGACAGGGGGGACAGAGAGAAGGGTGGCGTTCAGCGCATCTGGAAGGGAGGCATCGCTGTCGCTGACAGGTGGTGTGGTCTTATGGTACGTGATTGCCTGGATTCCCTGTCAGAGTCTCTGGTGGCGTGACGTACGGTACAAGGCAGGGACACGCCCTATATGGGATGCCAGTCTGTCGTGCGCAAGTTAGCGATGCGGTGGCTCAGTGTGTAGCATAGCGGCCACAAGCGGCAGGACTGCTGGTTTGAATCCCAGCCCCCCTTGGTGTGTATTGTGTCATATTTCGTTCTTCTCTCTCGGTCCCAACATATGCAGCTCAGCTAATCAGCAGCCCCATAAGGGATGAGCTTGTATGTGGCTTAGGATTCTGTGCAGGTTCAAACCTCAAGGTCAGCAGAGTGATTCCATTGTTGGGCTCCTTGAGCAAGACTCTTAACCACCCCCCACCACCACCACCACCACCACCACCAGTTGTTCCAGGGACTGACTGACCCTGTTTTGGGTAAAAACATGGACTAAATGAGTAAAGGCAAAAATATATATGTATAAAAATCCTAAGCTGTACTTCCAGCTTAGTTCTTATCAAACATTCCACCCCCCCAAGTATTAATGGCAGAATTGACATCAGGCAAGCTTCCTATACATAATCAGTTAGATCCTGGACAGTTACAAGAAGGGCAACCGGCAACCCTGGTACGTCTTTCACCACAGCCCACGCTCACCTTCGGGGGACAGTGCCGCTCTCTGCCATGAAGCGGTGTCGGGTCACGCTGAACTCATGGCATCTTAAAAGGAATAAGTTCTGTTGCCGCCCCCAAATCCCTTGAAGTGCTGTTTCAAACTGCACATATTGCACCAAGAAATCCTTCCCGGATTTTTTTGACTCATTTCTCTAACAGAATATGTCCCAAAATCTGTAAGTCAAAAGACGCAAATGCGAACTGTAGTTATACATTTACACTAATAGTTCGTTATACAGATTTACCTTACATCCTACTCCCTCCGCTATTTATATGTCTCCATGTTTGTTTATTTATAAATAGCTCACTTTTAATTCCTCCTCTCTATGCTTTACTCTGCCTGGGTATTTTTGTCTTGATGATGTACTTACATTGGATTCTTGTGCCATGAACTACACCAAACGAAATTCCTTGCACATATTGTACATGGCAAATTAAATTATTTTGATTTTGATTCAAATACGTGAAGAGAAAGTAGACAAACTTAAACCTGGTGACCATAATAACTAATCTATAGAGGAGATACAAATGGTAGTTTTAGAATGCTGTAATGTAAAGGGGTAATGGGCATAAGTTTAAACAAAGAGCTCTGTGTCTTTTTGCTTTACAGCATCTTCATGTTGCCAGTCGACAACAGGCTGATTAGAGCAATCAGCCCCCCAATCACTGTCCTAGACAGCAGGTTCTGACGCGTTAATGCCCGTCCAGCGGGACGGCTTCCTCTTCGGCGAAGCAACCTACCCCGGCGAGAGGCCGAGATCCACTGCGACTCAAATCAGTCATGCGGAGCAGACATGCAAAGCATGCAATCAGCGTGCCGTTCCTCGATGGTCCTCCGGCACGTCTGACGCGGTGCAGCCGGCACTGCAGCCACCCCCGTCTCACGCGGCGACAGACCTCAGGAACGGAACGGATCCCACGTGACAAGTCCGCCAGCTTTCTTCGGCTAGACGTAGCCGTGCGGAAGAGAAAAATACTCTTGTGCCTCTCTGTTGTCTAAGACGATCTGTCACGTAAATGAACCATCGGAAGGCTGCCGTTCGTTGTAAGGGGATTTTCAGCGTATGAATAAACCGGCGACTTACTGCAGAACGCATTCGTACACATGCACGCACGCACACAAACCCAACAGCTACAAAATCTCAGGAGATAGAAGATCCCAGTGTTAATGACTACGCCTGTGTCAGTGCAAGTGAATTACTGTGACCCTATGTCCAAGATTATTGCAGTTTAATAAGACTCATTATGCTTTAATTATAACAGTCCTTTACCTTCCATATTCTCGGTGCCAGTGTACCATATTTTTTTAAGAACACTGAGGATTCTGCAGGTCACATTTCAAACTGAATATTCCTCTGAAATCTGGTGAATAAAAGAATAAAAATGAGGCATTTTTGGGAAATAAATCTGAATCTGGGTGGCACAGTGCACTCAGTGGGTGGCACTGTTGCCCCCTGCCTTCTGGGTGTGGGGGGGCCGGGTTGGTTAATCCCTTGCCGCTCGGCGTGTGTGTCTGCATGTTCGTCCCACATCATGTGGACTTCCACGGGATACGTCGGTTTACACCCACATACCAAAGACATGCAGTTAGGCTGCTCAATGTCCCGAAATTGCCTTTAGCAAGCGCGCCCCCCCACCATTCACTAGCACCCCACCCGGCATACCCCTGCCTTGTGCCCCATGCTGCCTGCGATAAGCTCCTTACCCTACCTGACCCTGACAAAGATAACTGTTTGGAAGACGGCAGGATCCGTATCTTCATTTCTGATGCAACTGTTAAAATAAAAAGTAACTGAGTGTGTCTCTGTGAACATTCCGAACCTCTGTTTAACAAGTCAGATACATCAAATGTTTTCCAGATTCCTTTCGAAATTTTCTACGGAAGTCTTTGCTAATATCATGAGATCAGTGTTTATCGTGAGCATTACGATTAAAAAAAAGGGAGCAAGAGAAACGCAGGGAAAAAAAAATGATTATCAAAATACATGGCAGAGTAACTCGTGGTGGAATCCACCCTAAAACGTGGCCATCTTTTTATTTTTCAAATTTATTGTTTTGGGCTTCGGACGTTGCAGAAAAAGATAAATTCAGAAATACCTTTATTGTCTCATCCTCGATACATTTTATAGGACAAAGCGGTGTTTGTTTCTGAAAAACGACTCCTTTAAAATGGCTTTGACAACTCAATGTGTCCTGGTGAAAGGAAGAGCATTTATGAGTCATAAATCCTGGATTCCCTCATGCACTGTGTAAACCAAATGCATTAACCCAGTAACAGTGTGCGGTTACTCAGATCTTACCACCGAACACACCCAGGCATTCATTGGTATTGCCACAATTTCAAGCGGCTGTACAGGGCTGTCCATTTTAACTACATTCAGCTTGGTCAGCAGTGACATATCATTGCTATGAATCAATCCATACATTTCCTGCAGGAAGACTGTGTTGCATGTGTCAAGTGTTAAAAAAATGGCTTTTCTTTAGCTCCTGGGGACAAAAAAAGAGCTGCTTGCATCACAGAGAGGGAGAACTAACCCTTATTGCTGATGGTTTTTTATAAGAATGCTGTGTGAGAGAAAGCACAAGGATTAATTAGGGCACAGGAGTGGCGGATAACTGGCTCTACACGGCAACTGAAAATGTACATCTGATTTGCCATCTGCTGCTTGATGGTACTAGGGGTGGCTGAGATAATGTTCCAGTAGTGTACATGCAAAGCCAGACCAGAGGGGATTAACACACCATTCATTTGCATCACTGTTCATCAAATCCCAATGCAAAAACTTCGCTTTGGAAGACACTTTCCTCCCTGCCTCAATTTTACTAGTAATTTCAGTGGTCAGTTTTTCTTTATTTGTAAAGAACAAAGACCATTTTTAAATCCCGTTTCCCTTCAGAAGAAGCTTAGTCATATTCTGCCTCATTTGCTTTGAGTCATCATATATTTACCTTTTTTCGTTTAAGGATCATTGTTCTGTAGCCTTGGATACAGATGTCTTGGACACCAAGGCCGAGTGCATTTCTGGTCCCCTGAAAGACTTTCTGCTCTGTCCGAATGATTTACAATATGACTGTGACGCTGACGTTCCGCATTACATTAAATCTGTGAAAAGTCCTCAACCTCAATGGGAAAAAAAAATGTGTTAGCACGATCTTAAACATATTATAGCTAGTCTTGTGCAGTATTTCCGTACGATCTTATACAGGAAGAAACCCTGAACTATTCTCGCAAACGACAGCGTGTTCGGAAACCTGCTTCCTGTCCCCTGTTTGCCATTCATACAGTACACGGATCTTCTTTTGACACAGTGACAAATCTGTCATCATCATGTATAAATGGTAATGATGTAAAAGTCAGACTCTTTTGCGTTTCTGGGAGAACAGATATCAGAGTCAACAGCGTGGTAAACAATGTAAAAATGATAAATAAAAAAAGTGGTGTCATCATTTTTTTTTCTTTTCCTGGTTGTTTACACAGCCATGGGATATTAATAATCAATTAGATATTATTTTTGAGCATCCCATCCACGTTAACTCTTCAGGCGTGTTCCTTACAGGACTGGTACCCTGACCTTATGCAGTCTGGATCGCACGGTATACCCAAATAATGAAGTGCCAAGTGCACTAAATGGAAGTTATATTAATATTTAACAATTTTATAAACAATGGAGTCAATAACATAAAAATGCATAAAAGTGCAAATAAGCATTTTAACTTAGAGTATGGGGTTTAGTTTCCTTTTTGGTTTTTTCCTGGATGCCAGCCTGTTTGTCCATATGTGCGAAATATGGTTTTGAGAGCATCACGGTTGGATACCGAATGCGAGTAGACAGCTTATTGAATTGGAAATAAACAGTTCCACCTGTGTGCGGGCGTTGCGTAAACATGAGACCTGAGAGACAGCCTGGGCGGCCGTGGTGCAAATCAGAGATTGTTCCGGACTCGGCTGACCTCTCCCACGGCTTAAACCGGAGACTTTTGCAGTGCTGCCCCAGTTTAAAAAAAACATCTGAGGTGATTTGGACGGCTGAAAATAAACAGCAGTGCGAGACAATAGTGATACTGTCAGGTAATATCGCCCCTACTTGCAAGTATTTTCTTTATAGTTGGGAAAAATGATTCTGACTCTGATATAGACAGGCATCCCATCCAGAGTGTGCCCCATCCTTGGGCCCTGTGCTTCCTCGGATAAGATCCAGCCTCCCGTTATTCTCAGAATAAATGGCTAGAAGATGGATAGAAGGACGGACATCAATATGTTTTTAATTTCTCACTTTCTTTACCTGTTTTTATTTCTGTTTGTCTCTACAGTTAACGGTAGGAGTTAAAAAAAATGCAATTCTGAACCATCATTGCAGCTCTCACCGGTTACAGCAGTTTGAAGATGCATGGATGGATGGATGTACTTTCACAGACTTTGATATCACCTAAATCCATTAAATGAAACACTGAAATGGAAATATTCATTAATTCATTAGTATTCCAGAAAACACTACCCAGTTCTTACTAAAACTGAATTAAATAGCTGGAAGCTTGTGGAACCTTCACCAGTCAACACTACACTTACTATTTTGGTGAATGTCTGTTTCTGTCGCATTTTGTCTGGAGGTTTTATTTTTAAACTACATAACTTTAGCAGAGACGATTTCCAATGTGTTTCCTACCTACGTCATGATTTTAAGACCTTTCTACGTCTTTTCCAAACGTGTAATGTTAGCATTTCAAATGTCAAGTGGCTCACTGCAAGCTGTTAAAATTTTACGGCAAATTAACTATTCGCTGTTAGCTGTACCGGGCTCGCAAATAAAAAAAAAAATTGAACGTGATAAAAATTATGGACTGTGACTCTTTGTGAACTTTGAGTAGAGTGAGGCAAAGGGGAAAAAAAACAGTCTGTTGACTTCCGATCATGCTTTACGACCTCGAAAATGGGCGCATGGAGTCGCATAACGTCTTCTGCGTTATCGAGGCTGGTGGTAGTTCTGCAAATAATGCACACACACACACACACAAAATCTGCATTCACTCTCTAAAGAAGAGCCAACCTTTGCATCTTCCCTGCCTCCCCGTTTGTCACTGTCAAGTTCCAGTCCGATATTTATTTAACACTCAATTTCATTTCAATTTAACTAATCTCAGCATGGAGCATCAAACAGAGTAAGTAAGACATCAATCTGTTCAAGGTTTTTTTTTTTTACTCTTGGGCTGTTAATATAAAGACTTATCTAAGTGTTGGGTAAAAAAAAATGCACAGTTAAGGATTTGTTGAGTGGAAATATACAAGGTCTGGACCTGCCATATTTGCATGCTCTTCGTTTGTTGAGACTGCTGACCTTGATCAAAAGAATCAAACCTCTCATAAGCATTTTACTTATATGAAAACTGGGCCTCACAAGCAGCCATTTTTCAAATATTTACAGAGAATACCTCAATGCAACTTTTTCAGAAAAGGCTTAATTTCACATTTTAACGTCATTGCTTATCTGGTTAAATTGACACCGGCATCAAGGCCATATGACTTTTTGCTTCCAGCTTGCATACCTTCAAAAAAGTACAACAACTTCAACACAGAAAAGGCATTTTTCTATTAGTTTATAGTAGCTTGTTTGTATGGTTTAGGTAAGGCATTCAACCGCATGACCTGTTTTTCAGTAACATGTACTCTGCCTGCACGCACCTGGCTGGTCTTGTAGGCATGTCACTGCACTTGTAGAAAATTGAGATTGATGTACTTGTGTACACATTGCAGCACTTACCGTAGTACTTTCATACACAATGTTATGGGTCTGACTGAAGGGCAGCAATGAACAAAAGGAACACACATTGACAAGAAAATATCGTCATTTTTTTTTGCCCTGAAATTTAACAATTTAACAAAAAAAACCCAAGGTCAGGAAGAAGAAATCAGTGACAGCAGAAATGATGATTAACGGCAAGAATGTGAAGTACGGGTGGATTATTTTTGTAAAATCTCTCCAAATTACTGAGTTATGTAATCTAATCTTGATAGTGTTCAGACTCTGCTGATTGAGGCTCGCGCGTTAGTTTACCCGTTCGAGTGAGGAGAATGTTGATTGGATCCAAAAAGTGCGAAGCAGTAAGCAGTGAGTAGAAAGTTCGTTGTGGCTGCTATGGTTTGCAAACGCTGAGTAAATGACTATAATTGCCCAATTGTTTTAAAGATATTCCATCAACTTTTAGGTGCAGCCACTATGTACACCGGAGTTAAGGGGGTTACAAAGGTGAGGGGAAGAAGCAAAATAAACTAACTTTAGGGTCTTCACACCATCATCGTACTATTATGTACATGACTATGCTCACAAGCAAACTGGTATACCTATATGTATGATACTGGGTCATTTGGACCCACCCCCCCACATTTAACATGAAATATTAATTTTATGCCAGTTTGCCCCCTCCCCACATTCCAAATGCTTCTGACTCCCCTGGTCCCACATATTTTCATTTGAAGAGACTCAGATCTGGTTTCATTGTAGAGTGACCATGAGGTATAAGGAGCTCTCCAAACTGCTCTCCAAATCGAATCAGGCCCAGCTACGCAGTAAGCAATGCATTATGTATGAATTTTAATTGAATACTGCTATGTAAAAACCAAACAAACGCTTTTTTTCGCCTTTTCAGTGCTTCCAGCAATATCCACTATTTCAAGAATTTAATAACAGTAGGTGAACATAAACACCTGAGGATTGCTCACACTGGATAGAAAGTAATGAGACAAGATGTCAAACACACACATGCAGACACACAGGCACACGGTCGTAAAAAGTGATGTTGGAACATTTCCACAATGCAATCAGCGGCACGTTCGAATGCATTTGGTATTTAACCACTGTCAATAAAAAGCCATTTTCTGACACAACAAGACGAGGACTCAGAAGATCAAACCATAATTTCTCTGCTTCTGTAGCCAATTATTTCTCTCTCATATAACCTCAAATGCAACACAGGCAAGGTAATCGAAGCTGCGATGGACTCTCGCTATTGCCCTCGGCTACGAGGTCTTGCTTCAAAATCACCCCCTAGCAGGCACAATGTGACAGGTCCAGCTTATTTACAATCCACTGGCTCGCAATCACTCCGAGCTGCTTTTTTTCCTGCCTACCACTGGTGATTGTGGTGGCATCTCCCAGCCACTCAACAGTCCAATATTACTTCTCCTCCCTCACCTATATCCTCCAGAGGTCCGTCAATTCATTTATGTCCTCTGTAGAGAACATTATGTTTCTCTCATATTTCTCATACCACACATGCCACTCTATTGAGTCCTGTTGTTTCGTAAAGGGGACATTTAAGGCATGACATCATATACTTGGGATATGCTTTTTACCACCCCAACAATTAAGTTAAAAACATATTTTTCCCAGTGTCCCATCAGAAGATGCCGCCCTGGGCAATTACCCATCATGCCCTGTACAGAATCCGCCCCATGACTGACCATTTTCATAATTTAAGGATTGGTATCCCCACCAAGGTCTTGTACCATAAGCTGCCTGGCATAGGCTCCAGCTGGTGTCCATGTACCGGATAAGTAGTCAGAAGATTGGTGGAAGGATAGCAATGAGCATTGTGCCTCTGATTGGCTGACAGATGGACCAATCACAGCATGCACCATCACTGCCGGTTTCTATTCCAGCAGTCTTCGTTCTTTCATTCCTCCCTCGGGACATATCTTTTCCAAAAGAACCACACTGCCAGTGCCCTCTACCAGCCCCTCTGAACTCATCTCTGGGGCCCAGAAGGGGGGCAGCAAGCGCCCAGGGGAGCAGGAACAAGGCTGGGCCCTGAGTACGGTCCTGGCTGGGGCAGGGAGTTCAGCACCACGGACTGTGACCTATCTGCTATTCCTCTGCACCCCTGCTGCATCTCAGTATCTCCATGCCCCACCCCCCACCGCCCCCCACCGCCCGGTCCTCCCAGAGGCTAAGAGAAGATCTCCCTGAGCACGGCCCCTGCATTCCAATTCTCCACCGAAACCCAGTGCCCTCTTTATATTCATAAAAAGGTCTCTCTTGCCAATATACTCACTCCATTACTGAGCACCTAATATGAATTTAATTCTGCGAAAATCAATAGTTTCAAATGTAAAGAGAGCCGATGTTAAATAACCACTTGGAATGGATGGAGAGAGCCTGTCAGACCCGTGCCACTTGCAGTTTATAGAGTTCAATCGTTATTTAAGCGACTAGGGTTAAGTTCCTCTCTTTAGGGTTCAACAGAGTTAAAGTTTAGAACTCCTGAGGGCATGAGGGGGTGCCCGCTTTTACCCGGCAGGATAAACCAGGTGACTGCACTGATTTTTTGGTTTTTATTCTGGTTATATACAAAACAGCATGCTTTTGTCAGTGTTGTTGCCCCCACTCTTAATTTTAGTCCTCACCTGTCTACCAAGAAAATGGGAAAGTCCAAGGAGAGTCCCCCCCTTCTAACATGGTTCCTTCGGAAGGTGAGCTGCCTTTCTCATAGTGCCGACAGGAACCTAAACTTGACAAGACTTTCAACTCTAATCATTTCAAAGCAGTAGCTACAAATTCCGGGCCCATTACAAAATTTCACCTAGCCCCCCCCCCCCCCCCCCATTCCCCCCACCACCTCTCTTCATTGACATTTCAACTCGGTTGCTTTGACTATCCTACTAATGTGATAACATGATAATGGCTGTGTACTGTTCCTAGGTTAAAATGGTTAAAAGTTTCATAAAAAAAGTTATAATTCTATGATTCAAGAGCCCCTCCAAAGTGTAAGGGCCACTGAATCTGCCAGGGTATCTATGCCCCTCTGGTGTCCCTGTTCCTGCCCTGTGTCACATGACATGGAAAAAAAATAGTCTAGAACATGGAATTTAAGTTCGGGTTAAATTAGTTGATTTGCCGAATTATTTTAATTGACACTTTAAGTGATGTAGTGGCATCTTATTAAGCAGACAAAATCAGGCTGTAAATCGTTGGCTTCTGTGAAATTATTCCTATGGCATTAAACCCTTTTATTTTCAAACCGTAGAGCTTTGCCTTTAAAATTTCTCATTAAGGACTTTTTTTTATTTGTTTGTTTTTCATTACATGGCTTTGTAAACGATGATGGTCCAGAGAGTGACGAATCTAGGGAGGAAAAGTCACAAGTCAATGACATTTGGAGTAATTAGTAAACACAAATGCAAACACAGCTGACTACTTAGCCTGCTTTCCCTCCCAAGGTCCTTTGGAAGAACAACTTCAATAACAATAAAAACAAACACCTCTGAGCTTTGACGGTCCCTGCTATGTGTTTATGGCTCCTATGGAATATTTAGTTTGATTAAATTTTTTTCAGCTCCTTGGGGAGTCTCACATCTGCAAAGGCTCTTGGAAGTTCAGAACTTCAAGGAATAGGTACGGTATTATTATTGAGCGCGTGAAACTGCACCGAAGCTAATGCCGAACATGGCTTGAATTAAATTTATCGTTTGTCCTCCTCGTTTTCCCTCCCTAACTCCCGAACTAGTGTTGCATCCTGGGATTTAAGTCTTAATTTCTGTTGGCTCTCGCAATAACTGGGAGCCTCAATGTTCTGGTCTGAACCAGCACACCTTGGAGCTCAGAGGTCATGGTAAACAGTATGCCTTATTTCTGTTATTGTATAAGGCATCCATCCATCTAACCATCCATGGTTGTGGGTTTGATTTTTGCTTCCATTTGCGTGTGAAGAACGTTTGAAAGCTCTTCCCTATAGTTGCATGGGTTTCTACCCTGGCACTTAATCCTTGCATCCTGCAGTCCAGTAAATATGTGGTTTGGTTAATGAGTGAGTCAAAAATTCCCATTTTGAACGTGTGCCTTCTAAAGGACTGCAATCCCATCCAGGATATCCCCTACCTTGTGGGATGTGCTTCCAGGGAAAGGCTCCAGGCACGCCGTGACCCAGTTTTAGATTAACCAGTTATGGAAGATGGATGATAAAGCAATTTCTTTACCATTTTCTTCACAGCAGATACAGTCATTCTTTACCCCTCTGCGAACTCACTCATCTTAAGCAAAAATTAACAAGTATCAGTGCAACGGCAATTATCACTTGACGGTGCTGCTAAACCGCAATTAGCTGTTAATCAGCTCGTCAAGAGTGAGGTGAAGAGCAGAGGGGCTTTTGGGGCACTAAAATATTTTTTGGGGGGGCACCGTTGGCATGATGCTTTGACTCTTGTCAAACCGATTCACAGATGCCTTTGTAAACCTCCGGTGGAATTCACTTAGACGGAAACACAAGCGGGACTGAGTGTTCATGCCACTGAAGGTCACGTGCGGAACACAATTGCAGCTGAAAAGCATGGAATTGAGCGCAGATGGCTAAAAAACAAGCAATTATGAATGGATGTTATTGTCCAGGGACTGTAGCCACGTCTTTGCATTTAAAAGAGAAAAGACTTATTTGACTCGGCCTTTCATCATAGCCACACATGTGGGTGTTTATTTTCTTTTTCATTGACCCTTTTAAAAGTTTATCATGGTTAGTTTGCCGTGCGACCCTCAAGTTTCTGCGCCTGGTCCCCAGGCGCGAGAGGCAATTTCTCCTCTTAACGGCAATTTTGATCATGACCTTTGTGTGTGAAAGGGGAAAAAAAAGCACAGAAATAAGTGTAAAACTTCTGTTAGAAAGACGCAACACAGAGACAAGGCTGAAATGAAGACGTGAGCCGCGTCAATCAACGTCTTTTGACTTTCTCTTTTATGCATGTTTGTCCCACGTTTGCAAAGATAGCCAAAAACAACAGACTGAAACAGCAGTACAGCTTGATGAATTATACAGAAACGAGTCTATTTTTAGTTCAGTACTGGCTGAGTAGGAGACTGAAACTGCAGACAAAAATGACCAAAATAACAAAAGGATATTAACTCTTTAGTATTATTTAGTAAACTAAATCCATCTTGGCATCTTGGATGTGAGTGTGTTCTCATATGTCTGTATGTAAATACACTTAAACAGAATAAACATTTATAACATATACAATACATTATATGAGCAATAGTATTGGGACACATGGCCATTACACCTACAGGAACTTTTCTGACATCCCATTCTAAATCCATAGGCATCTACTGTATATGGAATTGGTCCCCCCTTGCAGTTATAACAGCAGCCAAAAGTTTTCCACAAGATTTTTTCAGTGCGTCCATTCATCCAGAAAAGCATTTGTGGGGTCAGGCTCTGTTGTTGGATATGAAGGTCTGGCTCGCGATCTCTGTTCTAGTTCATCCCAAAGGTATTTGTTGGGGTTGAGGTCAGGACCCTGAGCAGGCCAGTCAAGTTCTTCTATACTAAACTCGCCCAATCATGCCTTTATGGACCTTGCTTTGTGCGCTGGAGCAGAAAATGGCCTTCCCCAAACTGTTCCCACGAAGTTGGAAGCATAGCATTGTCCAAAATGTCTTGGTACGCTGAAGCATTAAGAGTTTCCTTCACTGGAACTAAGGGGCCAAGCCCAACTCCTGAAAAACAAACCCCATACCATTATCCCTCCTCCACCAAACTGTACATTTGGCACAGTGCAGTCAGGCAGGTAACAGTTTGCTGGCATCCGCTAAACTCAAACTCATCCATCACACTGCCAAACAAAGAAGCATGATTCGTTACTCCACAGAACATGTTTCCACTGCTCCAGAGTCCAGTGGCGGTGTGCTTTACACCACTGCATCTGGCTCTTGGCATTGCACTTGGTGATGTAAGGCTTGGATGCAGCTGCTTGGCTATGGAAGCCCATCCCATGAAGCTCCCAGTGCACAGTCTTTGTGCTGGAGTTAAAGTCAGAGAAGATTTGGAACTCTGTAGTTGAGTCAACTTGTCGGCAACTTTTACACACAATGCACCTCAGAACTTACATTACATGGTCAGCCACTTCGTAGCTGAGTTTATGTTATTCTTAAACAATCCCACTTTGCAATAATACCACTTACAGTTGAAACGATATCTAGCAGGAAAGAAATTTCACAAACTGATTTATTGCAAAAGGGGCATCCCATGACAGCATCATGCTTGAATTCACTGAGCTCTTTAGAATGCAAACATGTGTGAAAGAATGGGTCAAACCCAACTGTATGGTTACGTGCTTGATCTTATACACCTGTGGCAATGGGTCTGAATGAAACACCAGAATTCAATAATTAAGAGGTGTGTCCCAATACTTTTGTCCATATACTGTAGGGTATGTATTTCCTCCTGACATCCAGAAATTGATTTTTGTCCTTTGTAGAGGACATTATAGTTTTTCTCATGTCTCTGATACTGTGCATGCCTGTTGTTCCTTAAAGATGACCAATATGGCTTTAAGATGACATCACATCAGTGGGGGTGTACTTTATACTGTACCATCAGAGCTCCTGGGTAGCATGGAGGTTCAGTGGATTACACTGCTGCTTGATCTTCTCTGGTTTAAGTCCTGCCCCGTGTGTCTGTATGTTCTTGTATGATGTGGGTTTCCACTGGGCTCCAGTTGCCGCCCACAGATACTGTATGCAGTTACCCTACCTGGTCTCTCTAAAGCAGTGGTTCTCAAAGTCGGTCCTCGGGCCCCACTGCCCTGCTTGTTTTCCTGCTATCCCTGCCCCACACACAAGTCCCAGCTGTCTTTCAGCTTCTGATTGACTGAACACACCTGATCCAGGTAGTCAGCAGTGTGTGGGGCAGGGATAGCTGGAAAACAAGCAGGGCAGTGGGTCCCGAGGACCGAGTTTGAGAACCACTGCTCTAAAGTGCTCATAGTGTCTGAATTCATGTACGTTCCCTGTGATAAACGTTTAATGCTGTCTAGTTTGTGCCCTGTGCCTCCTGGGATTGGTTCCAGGTGACCAGGGTTGCCAGGACTCATGCATCTGGTGTGAGACTCACCCCATTCACTCAGCTCTCATGCTCATGCAAAGAAATCTTAAGGCAAATCCGTGTTATTCCTTTATAAACCTAAAATTTGCTACATCAAGAGCACTGGGGTAGTTTGCAAACCCTATAGACTATTTATAAGGTAATAAAACTGTGACATGCATGTAAATGCGTGTGCATGTTTGTGCAGATTTATCTGGAATTGAAAATTTCACTCCAGCCAGCTGACTGAAGTTGGCAACCCTGTCTGCGACCTTAACCAGGAAAAGCAGTTGGAAAATGCAAGACTGAAATATGTAAACCTGGGCTATTCTTCCCTGATGATTACAATCTCAGTTACATTTATTTGCCTGTACACTGTGATATTCCAGGACATTTATAGCTGTTTCATTGCAAGTGAGAGATTTTCTAAATGTGAAATTTCACTTGGCACGTCTCTGACAGTTTTTTTTCCCCCTGCTGAAATATGGTAACGCTTAGCTGTCACATGATACTCTGCAGGAGCCGTTTTCTCTGTTCACAGAGTTTCCTTCAGATCGGTCTCGACTTGAAAGGCACATCTCATCTGGACTGACCTGCTGTCTCTAGACAGAGGCTTCCCTCGTCTGATTCCCGCACGGACTCGAAACTCATAAATACGGGCTGCATCCGTATTAACAGGGCAAAGCCTGCCTTATAATGGTAATCCCAAATTAATTCTTGACCTTTATCAATGCACCCACTTCCCGGGGATAGAAGCCATGGAACCTGTATACCTGTAGATATACCTGCGTGTTTATTTAAAGAAACAGCCATTTTCATTCCCCTTCCCAGATTAAAAAATAATATTATTCCCATAATATTTATCCATAAGGTATTTTTAATCTGATGTCTGTACTGTATGTATCTACTGCCTTAAGTTGGATCTATACACTTTTTTTTTTGTTTTATACGTGTGTGTGTGTGTGTGTGTGTGTGTGCGTTTATTTATTTATTCTTTCCTCAGGCAACTTGGATCCTTAATCAGGATGGTTTTCAGGACCTTTGCAACCACCATACCAGCATACTTCACTTACACATCTACAGTTTAAATAAGTAAATGTTGATCTATTCTTAGACTGTTTGCACCTGCCACTATACTGCCAGTTGCACACTATTGATATTTCTGCCTATTGTTTAATGTCTTATGTCTTGTTTTTTACCCTTCTGCGCCCTTTATGTCTCTTATACTCATGTCCCCTGTTGACAGTCTGGAGCTTAGCAGCAATGCATTTCACTGCACATTGTACCGAGTACAACTGTGTATGTGACGAATAAAAGTTTGAAACCTGAAACTATATGCACCATATGACAGGGCCATGAGAGGGGATTACCAGGTTGCCCGGAGACCAGCCCATAATTAACTACATGTTCATTTCCATGGGTTTCCTTATAATGGGATCTAAAGGGGCCTCGAGAAACGAAGCATCTGCCCAGCTTGGGATTGGTCGGTTCGCCAAAGCTGGTGTCCGCCTCTCAGACCTCAGCACCCAGTCATGTGGCAGGGGCTGGCCACACATGTTTGCTGGCCCACCTGAGCATCTTCTACAGTACAGGAATGCATTTTTGTTTTTTAAAAAAAAAAGAAAAACACCCTTGAGACACACAGAGACCAGTTAGTCAGAAATGAGACGACTCTCATGGATAATCTAATGTGACTGGAGCAGGCAATAAAACAGTCGATAATGCAGGGGCGCATATTTAGCAAGAAGGAGTGAAAGGGACGAGCTTTAAATTGCATTTGTCAATTATAGCGGGAATTAGATTAAGTAGCTAAGGACGCATGCCTCCCAGGGGTCGCTGGGTGATGAGTCTGAAAACATTTACAGTAGTGATGTAGAAGTAGCCGATATGAAAAATGACAGCGTGCACCATGCAATAAGCATCCTGCAGAAGCAGCAGTTTTTAGTGAGGCTGCAACACCAAATGCTTCCCTGCCTCATGTTACTAGCCCTGTTTACATACTTCTGCTAAGATCTGCCGTTTATTTTATTCAATGTCAGTCCTCGCCATAATTCACTCTTTATTAAGCAAGTGAGACTTGCACATTGAACTTGCCAGAAATATTCAATCCCAGTCCATAACTTTTACCATCCCCTGCCCCCCCGTTCCTTCAACAATTGCCCTCCAGGGGACCCCCCCCCAAGACCTTTGGGGTAAAGGGGCTTGCTCAAAGTCCAAATGGGGATATCATGCAGTCAGTCAGTATTTCAGCAGGTAACATTCCGGTCATTCCCCTAACCCAAATGGGCCACACAAACTTTTGCTGCATGCCATTCTGAAAACACACCTTACATTCCACAATTAAATCAACCTTGACTTTCGTTAATGAGCATGTGATTTTAATAAAGTTACTATAAGAGTCACTTTTGTCAGTATACATATGCACTGCATTTTGAGGTTTTACAATTTGGCTGTAATTTGGCAGAATCTCTCAAAAATGTATATATTGAAAGACGGAATAAGGCAAAATTCCACCGTTTTCTAGAGTCTTTTATGCAGAGTAAATCACAAATGGCTTCTCTTTATCAATATGCTTTGCTTGGTCGCCATCAAGTACATCAACAATTTCTGGTAATAAGATTACATGTTTATTCCCTCGGTGAGGGTTTAATTAACATGGGAATGATTGGTTGAACTCTGCAGATAATTTTCATCCACAGTAATTAACATTCCATTGTCACCGAAGGAGTGGTTGAAAAAAAACTCTCTTAAATTAGAACACACCGATTCTTTCAAAGCCCGGGGGCCGAGCACGTGTCCATTGCTGACAGATTCCCACTGATTTGGTGGCTATGATTACCGTTTATGTTCTAGTGCTTTTTAATAAATATGGATGCCCATCTGTGTCCATGTATCGCCCATGTACGGCAAGCAGGCATTGCCCTCCACACAGCCCATATTTGAGCCAGGGAATTTAACAGAATGAGTATCAAAGGTTTAAGGTCTTTAAAAAGGATGTACAGAGTTTCACTTCACGGGGAGGGGTGAGCGTGACATTGTATACCTTTTTTATGTTAATGAAAAGAAAGCTGCGCTTTTTGACTCTGCCGTTGCAGTTGGAGCCTTGAATCCATTTCAGACGGATGCGGATATAATTCCGTTCACGCTTCTCATAATGAGCACGATTATGCATTAGGTTCTGCTACAATTGCATTTAAATACCCAACGCATGCGATAAATATCCAAAGTGAGAAGCATTATTTCCCAAACAGTGGGAGCGGAGAACAGCGGATTTGACGAGGCTGCGTGTCACAATCCTTTATGACATCATTGGTTTCTTTCATTTCTGTTTCAGCAGTTCTGGCCCATTTCAGGCAGAAACCTCCCCCCCCCCCCCCCCAACTTCATTTTTATTACAGTGCATTTGTAGTTAATACATAATTAATGTAAAGGCCTGTGGAAATTTCGCAATTATGAATGAGTGTAAGCTAGTCCGAGCCATCAGACGCACTAAACAGCAATCCCTTACCCCTTGGATAATAGCTTAGCTCCTGAAACAGAGTTTGCTGTGATGAATTCTTGTTGCTTAAAAAAATAATTTTATTTAAAAGGGTTATTGTTTTGTTGAAGTCCTAAATAATGTCTAGTGATGTGAATACAATACAAAACATCCGACCATAATCTTGAAAGCACATTTCTCAAATGCATGTTTACTGTTCTATTAAGAGTTCAGAACAATTCAGACAGCCCAGTTTACACATCACTCACAAATGTTCTCTCCTCCAGTGCTGTAGGTATACTTACGTTCCCAAACTCTCTTCGAAAGTCTCAATAAATACGCGTGATTCTTCTCGAACCTTACCTCTCTTCAGAAGGCCGCGGCCTCAGTGTTCTCGTCCTTCATCCTCGTCGCCTTCTCGTCACTCGGTTTTGGCTGCAACTTTATTTCTCGGGAGGTGGGAATTTGTACCTGCAAAACAGAACACGACAGCTATCGCAGTCTGAATATTCAAAATAAGATGCATGAACACGACCCACGCAAAATTATAATTAGAAAGCCAGTGACATGTCAACACTGCAACGGTGACAAACGGAAGAAAAACTATGTGAGACTGGTAAATATTCATAATTGTTTGAAAAATGTGACTTCACAGAAGAGGAGTTCACCATTAAGGTTTAATGAAGCATCATCCATTATTGGAAGAGAAAATTGTTACTATGGAAATATCAATGCTATAAAAAAAAGAAAGAAAGAAAGAACAACTCCATGATGAAAGGTGATGAAATTCTAAATTCTAAAGTTGGGACCGAACAAACCTTTAAAAATATGCATTACTTTGGGTCTCAGGGAGTCTCGTATTCCAAAATCATTATGCAAAATACAGCCTTTTATGTTTATTTTTAATGCCATGTGTCATACAGCTTCCTGGCATCCCATCACCAGTCGTTTATGTTTGAACGGGGTGAGATGCCATTCACTAGAAATCATGCTTCTACACGGGAACATCAAAATGGACGTTAATGTGCTCTGCCTCGTCGTGTCCTTTCACAAAGCTCCCACAGCCTAATGGAAAACAGCCCGCGCTTTTAACTGGTCACGTCGCTCCGCACGAGAGGAAAACACTGGCTGCGTTTTTTTGTTCCTGTCCCTTGTTTTGCGATGTTGTCGGTATCAAACGTCGGCCGTCCATTTGGTGATCTCACATATCCATCCATCCATCCACCCACCCAATCACCCAAGTTCGGCACACATCGGTTTCTGCAAATTAACCAGGCACTATGTCGGGGCAGCGTTGCTTTTAAACACAGTAATTATCGTAATTATTAGTAATCATTACTAATACAGATTGTATCGTTACTTTTCATTAATAGAAAGTACCGTAAAGAGCATTAAACTTGGGTCCCTCTCTTCTCTTCTGACCACTTTATACTCCCTGCCACACTGAGTGAAAAAAGAAAGGGAAAAAAAAACATTTTAAGGCTTATTTAAACATTTATCATGGCCAGAAAAGTTGTCAGCAGTTCTATTCCAGGCTGCAATGTGAAAGAGCCCAGAGCATGAATTATGGTAGGCTCAAAGTACATATTATGATAAAGTGAAATAATAGCATGCCAAACATTCACATGATATATTTCCGCTCTGTGGTACATCTCGCATTGGAATAATCAATCAACGTAGGAAGTGAAAGATTGCCTTTGAAAAAAAAAGGGGGGGGGATGTTTTAGGAAATCTTATTTATATTTTCTATTACCATTTGAGCATTTGGAAAGCCATGGGAAAAAGTTATAATAAAATAGGATCATCAGCACTGTAATGCCGTTTACTGTGGACTGGTGCTCACGAAGTAATAAAGCATGACTGTTTAAAAATAAATGGAAGTCTTCGGTTTAAAAACATCGATCGTCCGCTGTATAATTCCATTTTCGAAGTAATTATAGCCATGAAGATGTACTGACCTCACGCATCGCAGCCCCCAAAAATCAAAACCTAAGAATCAACCTACTGGCACCCTTGTTTCAAGACATATTCGCTCTGTGCTTGTGACTGACAGTAATAACTGCCGTTCATAAAATTCTGTTTTTATTTTAGACATTTTTTTCCCCCGGAGTCTTACGTTTGCGTTCTTGTTCCGATGAACGCATTAAATTAGTTAAAGCTTTTCAGGGCTGCAAATCGTCGTCGCAAATATGCTGCTACCTCTGTCAGATATCAGTCATTTAATCAGATGAGATTGCTGGCTGAATATTCTCTGCAGCACCAGACTCTTTCTAGATAAAATCTTATGCAACACCAGTGCTACTAGATCAAAAAGGGCACATTTTCTAGCTCTTTACAGAGCGAGGTGGACCGCACTGAGTACAACAAGTGTCAGTCTGCCAAAGAAATTAACTCAGCCGGATGTCTAAGACTCTTTTCACGCTCCCTCGATGATAATAAGCCCCCTTTTTTAGCATAGTCGTTGTCATTTCATTAAAGGGCCGCCTTCAGAATGAGTTATTCGCATAAAGCTCTATTGCAGGAGAACATTGTGTGAATGGGAATGCATGTAAATTATGATTTTGGGCAACATCTTAGGTCTGTTCAGTAACGGGGAGAAACAGTGAGCTCTCCGAGGGACCCCCTAGGGGAATTCATTTAAATTGTACATTGACCGAGCATGTCCTGAGAGTATATACAACCAGAGTCAGTTGCCATGGAAACCCCAAGAACCATGGACCAAATTCCAAGAAATAACCAGAAAAAGTATGGCCTACTGCAGATAGAGATTCGTAGCCACCTTTACTGTGCCCTGGCCACACCGTTTTAATATTTATTATGTCCAAACCAAGACAAAAAAAAAAATAATAAAATCGAGTTTTGTACCGTAGGTCCAAGAGTTCTCCTTCAACTCAATGTTCTTGATAGTCCGTGCTAGAGGCACATTTATATTCAGAAACTTGTTGCACACTTAGGACAGTTTCTCGGGTGAGTTTCTTGATTTATGGATTTAATCAAATGGATCACCTTCCACTTTAACTAGGCATCGTTGACTTTTTTACGCAAATCACCGCTCTGCATGGCCTCTCGGTGTCGGCGATGGACAGGCGTCCTTTAGCGTGAGAAGTTTTTAGTTTTTTTTTTTTCCAGAGACAAATTAAAAGGCAAAAGTGAGATTAGCTACAATCAGGGTGACTGAGAGATGCTGGGATGATGCAAAGGATAATTGGTTTTGTGCGGTGGGGTGGGGGGTTGGGGGCGGGGGGGGGGGGGTGTTAGGTGTCACTTTTTGGGGACCGGGGGCAGGGACAGGATTGATTCAATAGAGAGTGGAGTAAATTCACACGAACAGCCCCCGTCACCAGTGCAACCCCGCTTCTTACAACACATTAACTTTTCCTTTTAGTTTTGCACAACATAAATTAACCCTCCCCCCCTTCATCAAAGCACATTGCAGAGCCATAGTGCAGGAGAAACAGGGCTTTGAAACGCATGGCAGGTGTGATTACTTTACTGCGCAGTCAGCCACAGGTGATCTGACTGGCTCCCGTTAGATTACACCAGGCTGTGATTGGCAGAGTCTGGAAATCCCTCTCACTGTGGGCTTCTACAATTATCATACACCATCATGCCTTCAAGTCCTGCCTAATTGTGTATAAGCATTGCTACAGCTTATGTAATTCTGTACAATTATATATAACAGCATAATGTGAAGCTCTCTTATATATATATATATATATATATATATATATATATATATATATATATATATATATATATATATATATTTGTCCAGGCATCATGAATAATCCCTTATTCAATTTAGGTTTACCAGTCCCAGGAAACACATCTGGGTTTTATTAATAAATGCACACAATATGCATGTTATTTCCTTAAATTACTGTAAATTGTGCCTCGGTTAGCCAGACAGACAGATTTTATCTTTTAATATACTATAGATATCAGCGGTCGACTGAATGCTGGCTAAGCCAAAGATGCATTATATCTGTCTCACTGCATACATGTTTAGCAAAAAGGAAGGATTGTTAGAATGGTGGTATAAAAGGTGCTTGATGTTAACGTTAGGGGGTCCCTTGGTCTGAGTAAGGAGAGTCTGGAGACCGAGGGTTTGGGGGGGTTAATTCAGTTCAGCTGCCCCCTGTCCCCACAGTTGATCTAACCTAGTGGTTTGTTTGCCTCCCCACCAGTAACCTGGCCTAGAGGTTTTGCAGGTTCCTTCAGCAGGGAAGGCAGAAACACTCTGTGCCTGTTTGCAGTGAGGAACAATCACATATATATATATATATATATATATATATATATATATATATATATATATATATATATATATATATATATATATATATATATATATATATAATGTAACGCAAAGTCATAAATCATTATTAATAAAAGCCTGAAAAATATCTATGTTTTTTCAAGTCAACAGGTTACATCAAAGGTTTTCAAAAGCAAATAGACAAGTGGACATGACTTACAATCCACCCTCCTAAACTGTGTTCTGCTTTCCCACCCAAAAGGATTTTTCCTTCACAAGAGAGAGAATTTAGATTCAAATTCAGGTGGTTGGCTGTTAAGGCAGGTACCTAGAACTCTTTTAGCAAATATACCAATGCATGAACAAAGGAAGGCGTGAAATCGGCCGCCACAGCGTACATGCCACTCTGAATGAGAAATACTGCTAAGCCAATAAAGTGGAAAATAAAAGTTGTCTTAAAACAGACCCTGAGGCTCACTTTGGAGAAGAAGCAGAGCTTTACAGTGCAGAAAACTGCTTCACTAACTTTCATTATCTTGCTCGCTTGTATATTTACTACAGAAGTGTCTGAACACCTGGCTGTAAACACAAACCTTAAAATAAAATGTGTGTAACAAAAAGTACAGCTGCTTTATTAAAATGCACACTGTCAGAAAAACAGGGTACTAATTTGTACCTTTGCTTGTCACTGGGGCTGCACCTTCAAGGGCCACTTGCACCCTATATGTAGGTAAATGTACCTTTCGGATACAGAAATGGACTCTGAGAAACATTTTTGTACCATCAGGGGTACATTAATGTTGTTTGCATCTTGGGGATGTTCCTCAGAGTCCATTTCTGTACCTTAGATTAGGCTAAAAGGTACAATTACCCACAGCTATGGTACAACTGGCAGAGCCTCGAGGGCACAGCTCCAGTGAAAAAGGTACAAATTGGTACTCTGTTTTGATAGTGGAGGTCTTCATTTATCAATAATTTAAATGAAACACATTAGATTTAAGGCACTCTAAATTATTATATTTGCGATTATATTTTTGTCTAAATATTTCTACTATCTTCTACAGCCTTTCATCCTATTTTCAATACCTGATGATTCAATTATTATCATCTTAATTGATCATGGAAGGCCAGTTAATTGTGAGAAATTCAATTGTCGTATGAGAAGTATATGCTGAATTAAAATTTGATGCCAACAACATGTTGCAAAAGACTGTAAAGTGCATTGCAATTCCTGTTCAACCTTCCTACCGCTTAGAATAATACATTGAGGCATTGCCCAATTCGTGCATTTACTATAAAGATGTTAATTCCCTGTTTCATTACCACTGGTTACACATGAACTTGTAAAATGTTAAAAATAGGTTAGGATTTTTTGTCACTTTTTTTAAGTCAAAGTCTTAAACATATAATACTCTACTTCTGTCCCTCGAAGCACATTTCCCATTCACATTAATATAAAATAAGACCTGAATTTAGTTTAAGCGTGATCTTCTGTCATGGCTGACGCTATCTGTTCTTTCACATCTAGTTATCCATGCTAAACAATGTTAAGGGGGGGGGAAGCGCCATCCCTCATCGAAATTAGAAACTACCACAGGAGAAAGAAGAAAATATGCAAATCAAACTAATGTACTTTGCTATTTGATATCCCGTCTAGAGCCATTCAAAGAGAATGACAATTATTGCATTCGGTAGAGTGGAGACTGGATTTCCCTGACTGTGTCAGAGTGACACCTTCTGTTAAAGCGGGGAACTGCAAGCTGAAGGCAACATTCTCTCGACCAATGGGGTTTTTTTTTACAAGGGAACGACTAAAGTAGAGGCGAAACCTAGTGCTTTGCCTGCGCATATCTAAATCAGTTTATTTGCACTAAACACGAAAAGCTTTTCTTTTCCCTTCTGGGAAAATGTGTTTATATTAGAATCGGTCCATTGAAAAGGTATTAGGAAAATTTGCTTTATCTAAACTAAAACATATTAGGCTAGTATGACTAGCATACTAATGATTAATCGTATAACCCAAGAGTTAAATTAATTAACTAATTATTTGGTGCCGTCAAGTTCATGTCGACAATGTATTCGGTCTGGAACTTTCCAATGATTTTTCCATGCCTTCAAATGGTATTCTCATTGGTTCATTTTTCTGCCTAAAGACCCATCTGTTATACAGTTATATTCAACTGAGCGCAATTATATTGTGTGTAACATACTATAAAACCACGTGATACCTTTTTTTTGCATTTTTTTGCATTTATATTTTTCCCAAAAGATACATCGTGTTAAGTCAGTAAAACACAAACACTACAACTAACTGTAGCCTGTGCGCTTTCTAAAAGCTTTGCCGTAAAGGAAACATTTTTTTTGTAGAATCAGTATACTTCTTTGCTTCATAAATATATTAACTTGTGTACTGTGTGACAAATAGCAATATTAAAGGGAACTGGATTTGATGCTAGAGCCTGGGAATTTACATCATGCAGGTAATGAGCCGTATATTATGCAAATCAAATACTCTCTGCAGCCTTGCATTTGTCAGACTGATTTACAGTCGCGTGCAGCCGCGTGTGAGTGCAGCACAGGACACCGTCGGCACTAATGTCGCATCAGCACCCCTCCTCCTACTTTCTGTTCCTTGCACCCAGTTTTGTGGTCTAATATGCATTTACAAGCCAGTGCTGATTTTAACACTGAATGAGCCCAGATGTCCATGATATCCAAAACACAACATGCGTAAATATCATACTTCGGTCCCCTCCTTGTCACGCAACGGTAGTCCGATTGACATATGCTATTATCCTACAGCAGTGTCTCCCCCCCCCCCCCTCCCCTTTTCGTTAGCTTAAGATCGCCGCAGCGGTCCGAAGCTCCTCAACGCGTTTCTGTCTGCAAGGTATACGATCTGCATACTAGCGAAGGAGACCAGTGGACGAGACAGGGCAGTTAAACCCGCTTCCTCGGCGAGATATGCGGCGTGTGTTTTGCACGGGCAGAAGGCAGACAATATTAATAGCTGCAGAAGCAGCAACAGGCATGCTCCTTTAAGCATTTGTCTTTGGCAGTGAGCGAAAATGTATCGCGTCCCAGATGAATAAGTATATTTTAGTACACCCGTAGCCTCATTAAAACTAAGATGTATGCCAGTATTAACAGGAATAATGTTAATAGAGAGGCATGTGCACAGATGCCATGATGAGATAATTATTAATGTTTTAATTGTCCTTCGGGTACTTGTCAAAACAGAGGTCCTTTTAATAGCATGCCGGTCTGCAGGCTAGGCTAATAAAGTTTCAATTAAAAAAAAAGAAAGATCAAAAATGTATTCCTCAAACCTCTGTTTTTGGCATTCTAAATTATTATGATTTATTTGCAATACAGAAACCATTACTCTGAGTGACCTATAATTTGCAAACATGATTAAGGCTTTTGCCAGCAAAACTGGCACAAACGACCTCACTCAAAGGCAAGGCAGCACTGGGCTCTCAAGGGTCTCGAACCTAACGGTCCCGAGACATGACAGTGGTCATAGGGACTGCATCCCTATCATTTTGCCTGTTATTAAATTTCAGTAATACACCATGACAGTTTTTATGCAGACATATTAAAATTGTTGCAATTTTATTTAACGTGTTCCCACTGTGAAAATGGTCATTAACCTAGCACCGGTATAATCACCGGTTAATTGACATTGTTAGTATTCTGCTCTCTGTATAGAATTGGTATTAAATAAACAAGTCAAATTGAATACTGTATTATTCATTTCTCCCTGCTCTAGAGGCATGAATAAATTATTTAGGTGAACGTCTTTCTGTTGCATACATCATACTTTGCAAATGAAACTGCCATATTTTTCAAACTTTATCATGCTTTCCATATAAGATAATAAGCTGTTACGACCCGGCATTAAAAATGCGAATTAACGAGATTTTTTTTTTTTGTGAAAATTTTGTTCTGAAATCAGATGCGTGCAGTTGAGCAACAAATCCTCAAAACATTTAAAAGTTACATTTCATTGAAAGCATCTAGGACTATACCTGGGTTACGCCTTTTCCCACAAAATATGATTCTCAGGTATCAAAACATTTCCTCCAGTCAAACGAACATCTCTCTTGTTCAACAACCACTCCAACTGCAGGCATTCAAACGACTGCTTTTGCATTTCAAACTAATGCAAAAAAAAAAATCTTCCCTTTTTTTCGGTGCTATTTTGACAGCAACTCAAAATGCATGTCTTGCCTAATCTAGCAAATGAAAACCATGAAAATATGTTTATTAGATTTTTTATGTATTGTTTTATAATTTTTTTTTATTACATTTTTAAAAGGTTACATTTCACTTAGAAATATCTATTATCCAGGTGATCTCTGCCCCACTTTTCACTGTACAGCAGTCTCAGATGAAAATAAATGTAAGGAACAATATCATTGCTAAGAACATGACGATGCTGGAAACGCTGCGTGGTAACTTCAGAGGCGGAGAGCTATTGATTTTCTCGGTATATGAAGCTGTGCTGAACTTCTGGCTCACTGCTGTGCTGCTGCAGGTGGAGGTGGGCGTGGTGCGTAGGTAAGTATTTTCATTGGTGGGCCTCTTGGTGGAGCTCACGGCTGAAGCTGTAATGCCGGTGCTGGGCTTGATGGCTGGGGGAGCTTTTCCAACGTTGGAAGCTGTAGAGCTGATGCTGAGGGGACTGGTGGTGAGCGACGCTGTGGTCTCACCCGCGGACTGGACCCTGCTACTCCCTGTTTCAGCGTTGCATTGAGCGTTAGCAAGACAGGAGCTAATGGCAGTCACAGTTGTGTTACACACAGGGGTTTTCTCGATACCAAGAACGCAAAGATTGTACATGCGGCGCCATGAATCATAGGATCATCCCTTTTGGCAAGGATGCGACCGATGCATGCTTGATGTTCGGGGCTCGACAGGAATTACATCTGGGGATTTTTACCGGCCACTGTGCAGACGCTCCTCTACTTACGAACATTTCAAGTTACGAATGTTTGTTTGGAACGTATCTCATTCGTAGGTAGAGCAGCGTCTGTACTTCTGTTCTTGAGTATTGGAACTGGCATTCGGCCAGTGAAGATGACGTCAGACTGGTACACGAGTGCACAAGAACGGTCAAGTACACATATTGAGAAACACCCATAGTGTTTTAATATGCCGTACTGTGCAAAATTCTTAGGCCGTGAAAGAAAATTTATGTTCATAGCATGTTTATGTTGGTGTAAAAGTACGATTTTGTTTGTCAAAATGTGACCAATCACCACGAAATGAGTCTTATGGGTGAAATTCTACCAGTGCGACTTAAGACCCATTTTGTGGCTACGGGTCACAAATGTATTAGATTACTGTTGCAAAACCTGTCATGAAATCAGCATAGCCTAGTATTTGCAGTTACTTTTCAATATATCCATGAATTAGTTGAACTGAACCATTAGTGCATCTTGTCTGACTAATCAATACCTCATGGAATTTTTAAACTGACTAAGGTAATTAATTACGTGACCTGGTGGTGAAATTTCATCCATGGAATGGCTGGGGCGCCCCTGAGGAGAGGTCTGGGAACCAAAGCTGTGTTCTTCTAGCCATCCAGAAGGATATCAGTAACTATGTGCATTTTAATTCAGTTACTGTTTATTAGTTTGCATTATAAAGTTAAGTCATTTTTTTAAGCAAATATACACTTACTGCCCAGATAAATAGCGTGAAACACAATATTCTTTGGTTGCTTAAGACTTTTGCACAGTGCTGTATTTCATATAACATTTGAATGTAGGAAATACAATTTCAATTAAAAAATTGAATTAAGCAAAGCTTAAAATTAGATCAAACAATAATTATGTACTTACCTAGAACAAATATGATCATATGTAAAACAAACCACAGAAAAGCCATACTTTTAAAAGTCTTAGTTATATATGTACGAAATCTGATCCAGTGAATAATTCAGCTTAAGCAATAAGTATATCCTTCCCGCTGTGATCACTATCACACTGAATCTTCTTCCTTCTCAGTAGCACCACTGATTAAGTATCGTGTCTTTTTCCCCCCCGGTCATTTCAAGGCACGGACCATAAAATGACGTCTACTGGTTATACTGTAAGGCAAACAACCAGTATAAATGTCAGTTGGATCTAGCCTGTGTTTTCGGTTCACCACTTCAGCGATTCGTAAGCATGCATAAAATATTTGAAATAAGAAAATATTCAAAATATATATGAAATAATTAAACTCCAAAGCAAATACAAATACATCTTGTCAGATATACATCTTACAGAATTTGGGGGTAAATAATATATATTTACAATAATTTTATCCACAGCTTTAAAACAACATCCACAGGTGGAATAAAATCACAAGAATGCTATAGCTAATATTTATTTTATTTTATATTGACAATCACACATATACATAAATAAGACAGAAATAAGAAAATTTTTACTCTGATGTGTAATAGCTAAGGTAAGAGTCATATATTCGGTCTCCTAATATGAGTCTAGATATTTTTTAAAGTAAGAATATGTTAATTCAATACTAGTGCAATAAAATCAATACTTTTGCACTTAATAATCCTATAATATAGTGAATATTTTCGAGTTCGAGTCTCCACCTGGGTCATATGTGTGTGGAGTTTGCATGTTCTCCCCATGACGTCGTGGGGTTTCCTCCAGGTACTCCAGTTTCCCCCCACAAAAACATGCTGAGGCTAATTGGAGTTGCTAAATTGCCCGTAGGTGTGCATGTGTGAGTGAATGGTGTGTGAGTGTGCCCTGCGATGGGCTGGCCCCCCATCCTGGGTTGTTCCCTGCCTCGTGCCCATTGCTTCCGGGATAGGCTCCGGACCCACCCGCGACCCAGTAGGATAAGCGGTTTGGAAAATGGATGGATGAATGTTATTCTATATCTATGCATGTTTATACCAAGTAAAATTCCTTGTGCATATTTGTGCTTGGTGAATAAACCTTAATTCTAATTCTGATTCTGAAATTCATGGTCATCCGACTGCAACCTTTTCAAAGCAAAAGCAGAGAAAGCAAATGTACAGTAAATGTTTGCTTTGGAGGAAGTGTCCACGACAGGCACTGTGCACACAGGTGACGGGCGGAAAAGGTCGTCAAAAATGCTACTGCTAAGTATGCAGGCGTAATTATAACTCACGGGAGCTGTGGCCTGTAAGAAACAAGTTGTTGTTATCATGCTAAAGTGCATTTTATAGCGGTAATGATCTGAGGATGCATATACAGCAGGTCACTGCATTGATTCACCCCGGAGAGTAGGTTCCAGGACTGCAGGGACAACATTAAAGACTCTATGCTATGTAAGGTAATGACAGAGGTCACAAGGTACAACCTGGTAATAAATATTTAAGGTACTTGTGTGAAAAAAATGTCAGAGGTATCAGAGCCCACAACAGAGCGATACAATCTGCTGCTAACCTATATAATCCCCAAGAGGAGGACAGCACAAGTGGGGGGGGTGGTCTTTTGTCTCATTTTATGCCTGATGAAAAAATTCTTCCCATAAAATAACACCCATATACAGTTAAATGGGGTCAGAATAATCATAAGGTTATACAGGGAAAGGAAACATTTATTTTAATGCTGTTGCATGGGTTCAGTTCCACAGGTTCTCCTGCCGCTTGCCGTAGGGACAGAAATTGTGTTTGTTAGTATGTGACAGCATGCAGTATTGTTGTTGTTTTGTTGTTGTTGTTTATAATAATAATAATACACCTGAAAAATAGTTCATAATGCTTGAAAGCGTATTTCTGGGACAGCATGCCACCTCGTTTTTCATGTGGTGCCGGTGGTGAGGAAGGTGGGATATTCAGTATGTCCATGTAAAGTGCTGGTCCTGCGGGCCAGTAAAATAGGCAGGGGCTCTTGCGGGGACTGTCCAGCTTATTAATAGGTTAATGCCTGTATAAATAAAAGCCCATATAAATACAATCTTTGGTCGTGTGTGGCTAAGTGGGTTGTTATGCTGTGATCAAAAGGTCCCCAGTTCAAATCAATGGGATCTTCAGCAAGGTTCTTAATCCTCAATTTATTAATTTAAAAACCAGCTGATCCTATTTCTTGATTTGTGCACTGTTTTGGATAGAATAGTCTGCTAAGCAAATCAAATGTAATGTAGAGGTAGCCGCGACAATTCATTAACTGAACATGCACATCTACCCATGACTCTTCCACCTTTATCCCAGTGAGAGCCCCATGGTCAGTTAATATGCATTATCATATTTAGCTTTATTTGTATTTTTTTTTTCTCAAATACACAGCATAATAGAGGGTCCACGCCTTTACCAGATATCAATTAGGCTGATAATCTTGATTGGCAGGGAGAGGATATCAAAACTATAGGTCATAGGTACCAGAAGACCCAGAAAGAACAGGAACAAAACATGTTTACAAACCCAATTCAAGAAGAAGCCTGCCTCTTTGATTCAGACACTTCCAACAATTTAAAAAAGAAACCACCTACCCAAAGCAAATTAACAACTCAAAACATGGCGCCCTGTGGCAGTCCTGTCCAGGCTTGGCTCCGCCCTGCTATGCAGGCCCAGCTGGGTTATTCCTTTAATGAGGACTGATAATGTCCTCCAACTGGGCATCGTTAGTCCAGGAAACTGCTCACACGGCTGGAAATCAATTGTCATGATGAAAAACTCAACGAATCTGGCCCCGTTTGGCTCACCCCTAGTTGGCTCACAGTATTCAGATAATGACATCCTAATGATTATTACAGATACATAAATATGTTGCTAAGTTCATTTTTCACTCCAGTTTGTTTTTTTGCATAGCACAACACAGGTGCAGGGCGCTATATGAAATGTATGAATCAAAAAATGGTCTGTAATCCGAGTGCTGACATTCATTAATGAATTATGAACACAGTAAAATCCATTTATAATAGACTTCAAGGGACATGGCAAAACAGTCCGTTATATCCAAAGTACATTATGTCCAGAGATGCTGTATGCCAAGAACACAACTATAGGACACCATTTACTCATGCCACACCCCAGCAGGCATACTTGGGGTATAGATTATTACATTGTACATGTAGTAATCCAACTTTACCTAACCAAATGCATAACTATTAATAATCCCAACTACGTATCTGTGCCGGATATCACCGGCACGTCACGCGCCTATTGGCAGAGCCTGCATGTCCGTTATAGTGAACAAAACTACGCTGGATATCACCGGCACGCCAGGTGCCTATTGGCGGAGCCTGCATGTCCGTTATAGCGAACAAAACTACGCTGGATATCACCGGCACGCCACACGCCTTATAGGTGGAGCCTGCATGTCTGTTATAGCGAACAAAACTACGCTTGATATCACCGGCATTCCACGCGCCTTATAGGCGGAGCCTGCATGTCTGTTATAGCGAACAAAACTACGCTGGATATCACTGGCACGCCACACGCCTTATAGGTGGAGCCTGCATGTCTGTTATAGCGAACAAAACTACGCTGGATATCACCGGCACGCCACACGCCTTATAGGCGGACCCTGCATGTCTGTTATAGCGAACAAAACTACGCTGGATATCACCGGCATGCCACACGCCTTATAGGCGGAGCATGCATGTCTGTTATAGCGAACAAAACTACGCTGGATATCACCGGCACACCACGCGCCTTATAGGTGGAGCCTGCATGTCTGTTATAGCGAACAAAACTACGCTGGATATCACCGGCACACCACGCGCCTATTGGCGGAGCCTGCATGTCCGTTATAGAGAACAAAACTACGCTCGATATCACCAGCACGCCACACGCCTTATAGGCGGAGCCTGCATGTCCGTTATAGCGAACAAAACTACGCTGGATATCACCGGCACGCCACACGCCTTATAGGCGGACCCTGCATGTCTGTTATAGCGAACAAAACTACGCTGGATATCACCGGCATGCCACACGCCTTATAGGCGGAGCCTGCATGTCTGTTATAGCGAACAAAACTACGCTGGATATCACCGGCACACCACGCGCCTTATAGGTGGAGCCTGCATGTCTGTTATAGCGAACAAAACTACGCTGGATATCACCGGCACACCACGCGCCTATTGGCGGAGCCTGCATGTCCGTTATAGCGAACAAAACTACGCTGGATATCACCGGCACGCCACACGCCTTATAGGCGGAGCCTGCATGTCCGTTATAGTGAACAAAACTACGCTCGATATCACCAGCACGCCACGCGCCTTATAGGCGGAGCCTGCATGTCCGTTATAGCGAACAAAACTACGCTGGATATCACCGGCACGCCACATGCCTTATAGGCGGAGCCTGCATGTCCGTTATAGCGAACAAAACTACGCTGGATATCACCGGCACGTCACATGCCTTATAGGCGGAGCCTGCATGTCCGTTATAGCGAACAAAACTACACTGGATATCACTGGCACGCCACGCGCCTTATAGGCGGAGCCTGCATGTCCGTTATAGAGAACAAAACTACGCTCGATATCACCGGCACACCACACGACTTATAGGCGGAGCCTGCATGTCCGTTATAGCGAACAAAACTACGCTGGATATCACCGGCACACCACACGCCTTATAGGCGGACCCTGCATGTCTGTTATAGCGAACAAAACTACGCTGGATATCACCGGCACGCCACACGCCTTATAGGCGGACCCTGCATGTCTGTTATAGCGAACAAAACTACGCTGGATATCACCGACACGCCACGCCCCTTATAGGCAGAGCCTGCATGTCCGTTATAGCGAACTGAATTGGCTGTACTGAATTGGCTGTCCCCAATAATGTCTGATGTCAATTCTGTCAATGGAAATATTATGAGACTCAGATTAAGGCACTCTCTGGGTGTCTTGTCCATTGTCTCAGTGTGTGGGAGCCACCCATGGGGAGGAGATCCAGTTCCTGGTTTTCCCAGCCATAAGAGATGGAGGAAGGGAGAGATCCTTACTCAGGCCCCATCGTGTTTAGCCCACTGTATCACGTTACCCTGTTGAATATTGTCCTAGAAAGCCCCTACCAGAGAGACTCGCCCAGGTTACACCACATTACAATGACTTTGCTGATGTCTTCAGTAAACCTTAGGCCTTTGGGCTGCCACCACACTGAAGTTTGGACTGTACCATCAAGCAAGAGAGGGGGCCACCTGGCCAAGAGGATACCTCTACACGAGGAGGAGGCCATGAGTACATATGTCAAGGAGGCCCTCACTCAAGGTATAATCGGTCCCTACACCTCTCCCATATCCTCAGGTTTCTTCTTTGTGAAAAAGAGAGATTTACATTTACATTTACAGTATTTGGCAGACGCCCTTAGCCAGTGCGATTTACATAAGTGGTTTAAGATGCTGCGATGAATTTTTCCGATACTAGCTCAATAAGGACCCAAGCTATGAATACCATCTATGTGAACACTCTGTTGAGAAAGTGCAACAAATTTTTAATTTTTTTTATTTTTTGTACACATACACACACACACACACACACACGGAAAAGAGGTGAGTAAGAATACAGAGTACTACTTCAGGTATTTCTGAAAAAGGAAAGTTTTGAGTTGTCGCTTGAAGACAGCTAAGGTTTCTGCTGTTCGGACATCAAGGGGGAGTTCATTCCACCAACTAGGCGCCAGGACAGAGAAGAGCCGAGATGTGTGTCGTCCTTGTGCCTTGAGGGGTGGTGGGACCAGTCTAGCAGTGCTGGAGGATCGGAGAGATCGGGGTGCAGTACGGGGTGTGATGAGGTCTTTTAGATAGGATGGTGCCAGACCATTTTTGGCTTTGTATGCGAGCATCAGTGTTTTGAATTTGATGCGGGTGGCTACAGGAAGCCAGTGGAGAGAGCGTAGCAAAGGAGTGGTGTGGCACAAGGAGGGGACAGATGGCACGCAGTGGTAAACCCGCTAGAAGCAAGTTGCAGTAGTCCAGGCGTGAGATGACGAGGGACTGGACGAGTATCTGGGTAGCCTGAGTGGAAAGAAATGGACGTATCCTCCTGATGTTAAAGAGGAGAAACTGACAAGAGCGAGAAAGACTGGCGATATGTGAGGAAAAGGACAACCGATCATCCATGGTAACTCCAAGGTTGCGAGCAGAACCCGAAGGACGGATCAGGGAGTTGTCAAAGGAGATTGCAAGGTCCTGGAGGGGGGATGAGTCAGCCGGGATGTAAAGCAGTTCGGTTTTACTAGTGTTGAGTTTTAGTTGGTGAGTGGTCATCCAAGATGAGATGTCTGCCAAGCATGCAGAGATCTTAGTGGAGACATGAGTGTCTGAGGGAGGAAAGGAGAGGATGAGTTGAGTGTCATCGGCATAGCAGTGGTAGGAGAAGCCATGTGAGGATATAACCTCTCCAAGAGATTTAGTGTAGAGGGAGAATAAGAGAGGGCCAAGAACCGAGCCCTGAGGGACACCGGTGAAAAGATAACGTGGGGTAGATGTGGATCCATTCCATGTCACTTGGTATGTTCAGCCTTCTAGGTAGGAAGCAAGCCAGTGCCATGCCAAGCCACCAATGCCAAGACTCCTAAGGATGGACAGAAGAGTCTTGTGGTTGACCGTGTCAAATGCTGCTGATGACAGATGACAGTTTGGCTGATCTGGCAGCATGTAGCTTCTCAGTGACTGCTAAGAGGGCAGTCTCTGTAGAGTGAGCTGCTTTGAAGCCAGACTGATTAGGATCCTGGAGGTTGCTCTGAGAGAGATAGAGAGAAAGCTGGTTGTAGACTGTACGTTCGAGGATTTTTGAAAGGAAGGAAAGAAGCGATACTGAAAGGAAGGAAAGAAGCGAGAGATGGAGGCCTGAGACTTTGTATCAATTACTGGGGCCTCAATACCATCACCCACAAGCACCAGGAGCCCCTGTCTCTAATTCCTCCAGCTCTGGAACAACATAGGGAGGCCAGGGTCTTCAGCAAGTTGGACCTCTGGAGTGCTTACAATTTAGTACGCATTCGAGAGAGCGACAAATGGAAGACATTCTTCATCACCACCACTGGACAATAGGAGTATCTTCTCATGCCATACGGGTTGGCTAATACCCATCCATTTTCCAGAATTTTATGTTTCAGGTGATGCTTTTTTATAGTGTACATATCTCATCTATTCCCCTTCTCTCGATGTCCACGTGGGACACATCCAACGGGTGCTAGAACGCTTCCAAGAGAACGACCTCTATGTGCAAGATGAGGTGTGAGTCCCATCTTTCTGCCAGCAAGTTCTTAGAGGTGTGAGGATGGATGCGGAAATGGTAAAAGCCGTGCGGGAGTGGCCCAACCCTACACAGTGAAAGACCTCCAGAGGTTCTTAGGCTTCGCCAGTTTCTACCGCCAATTCATTTATGGTTTCAGTACTGTAGCCGCACCCCTGACCTCTCTTCTTAAAGCCATTCAAGGCCTGTCCTCCAGCATCCAGATCCCTCAAAACCCTTTGTGGTAGAAGTGGATGTTTCCAAGGTAGGAGTGGGTACAGTATTCTTCCAGCATGCCACGGACTGGGGAATGCACCCCTGGACCTTCTTCTCCTGGAAGCTATCACGAGCGGAATGTAATTATGACATTGGGAACCATGAGTTGCTGGCTATCAAGGAAGCCCTGGAAGAATGGTGCCACTGGCTAGAGGGAGCCGTCCACCAATCCAGGTCCCGACTGGATGTCCAAACGCCTCGACCCTTGACAAGCCCATTGGGCCCTTTTTTTTATTAAGTTTGATTTTAAAGTATCTAATATCCCAGGGAAGAAGAACGCTAAGGCCGATGCCCTAACTCGTCAATTTCACCTACCCACAGTGCCTGAAAGAACCCATTCCAATCCTTCCATCCTCCTGTTTCCTGAACCCTGTCAAACAAATTGGAGGGAGGAAGTGGAGGAGTTTGTTGTATCCTGCCCTGTCTGCTCAGCACAAGGTAGAAAACTGCTAGCCCGCGAGACTCCTCCAACCCCTGCTGGTGCCACAGTGCCACTGGTCCCATCTGGCCCCGGATTTCACCACTGACCTTCTGCGGTCCCAGAGACATACAGTAATTCTGACCGCTATACAGTAGATCGATTCTTTGGGATATGCAGGCTGATCCCCATATGTAAACTACCCTCAGCGTCTGAGCTTGCCAAGGTTCTTCTCACCTGGGTTTTCAGGTATTATGGAGTTCATGAGGACATAGTGTCTGACCGGGGGTCATAGTTCACTGTATGGGGTCTCCCCCTTTCGATATTTCCTGGGGTATCAGCTTCCCCGTTCCATTGGGACCCTCAGCCCAGTGGGGTTCCTGCTGTAGATAACTGGTTGTGTTGTCCTGGATGCCAAGGCACGTCGATGGAAACACTAGGCGGACCGGCCTCAATGTCCAGACCGTACAGTCCAGCATGAGATATTACTGATTCCGTGCGACGTACAGAGTGATTCTTCTTTGTCCTCCTTGCAGTCCTGACCTAACCTACCTGTCGTGCTCCTGTCCCTGTCTCAGCTCCCCAGATCCCCACCGTGTGTAATTCCCCATCGTGTGCCTTCTCTCGGACGGACCTACCTGGCTTCTTCGACCCTTCTCCCGCTACTCCGACCATGATTAAGCTTGCCAATTCAGTTTCTGTTTGCCCTCGGCTCAATAAAGCTTGCAATTTCAGCCCTTTGTGCCTCCTTGAGTGTTTGGTGGTGTGACACCTCTCCCACCGTTACATCGTATGATATAAATGATATGACTATAGTCCTTAATTCAGCCTGCAGTTGAACTACATAATTAAAGCACTCCAGCAACATCCCACAAAGTGTATAGTTCTTGATAAAAATCAAATACTTCCCAAGACACATTCTGGCAGCAGGAACTGTAACACATTCATCCGCCTGGAAAGTAATCTTCTTTATTTGTTTAACCCTCTGGGGTCGAGTGCGTCGTCGACGATGCAGCGTATTTTTCGCGTCTATTTCAATTTATATCTCCCTGAAATCTTTACGTAGAATCGTGAAAAAAACACTGACTAAATCTGCAGTCTGTCTTCTTTTCAAAACGTACATTGTCGGAAGTATTAAAGTTTTTAAAATTAGGCTAAATTGGCAAAAAAACACGTCACCTTACTTTGTTTTACCTGCATCGGGAGCGTGTAGTGCTGCCCTCACCTGAAGATCGCTATTCACATTCTAAACAACCGCATTTATTCAGATCACATTCGCATGGTAATTAGATGAACAGCGCAGCAGTGAAACGCGATCCAGATACATCCCCATCAGCGCCATAAAAGGGGGGGGGGATGTGGCCAGGTGTGAATGGCTCATTCATACACATGAAAGTTGCTACATATTTAATGAAAGGAGCCCAGAAATAGTGACATGAGTTTGGTTTATCCAACTGAATGTTGCAACTACACCATTTGGTCATCTTCATGTAGCCAAGACTTTGGTGATCAGATATCTGGGATCAAAACAAACTGCCACCATTGCTTACTATATACTTTTATAATGTTTCTGCAAATATTCCAAACAGCATTTTCCAATGTCTATACTTTGATGTGAAATTACAGATTTAACATAAATATGACATATTTACAATATACATTAAAATTAAGATGAGTATAATGCCAAAACAAATATATAAGAAATAATTTATTTGCCATGAATTAAGTTTATGATATTTAAAGAAATGTGTGATCATGCCCCAGTCAGTGAAAGTGTGTTCCCTACCCCTAGACCTGGGGACAGAGGGTTAAAATGGTGCTTACTGAATACATTATGACATAGCTTTTACGTGATAATGAGTGACATTAAAACAGGAGCCAGTCTGTGGACCAGTCTGTGTCTGTTATAGGGCCTACTCAATTTGCACATCCCATAAACATTAACTACCTCATCCCCATCCCACATTACTTAAGCTTTTTTTGCTAATTTATTATTTATGTTATACTTTTTTACATTGCACATTGTACTATATTGCTGTTTGTCTCATCCCCTCTCCATTGTCCCCGAAGCAACTGCAGAAGAATCGCACTGTTATTCACTGAATACATGTTACAATAATGCTTGAAATCCCGAAGCTTAGATTAAAGTATGTGCAATCTGTAATAATGAAGCAGGACTCAGGCATCACCCCTGCCAGTTACCCTCAGCTGGAGACCATCTGTATTAAAGCCAGGTCCACAGTTGGTCTTTCTCTTTCACTTTCGTGTTGTGGCTTGTAATTACATGTCAGTGAGAGTTTACACATGCAGTCCGGCAAAGCTAAAAAGTGCACATCACATGTTTTCTCCTGGATGAGCCAATTTGTGTATCAAAGAGGGAAATAAAGAGGTGTCACAAACTAATTACGTCGTAATTTATCAGTGTGCTATTTATACGGGCAGCAGCTGCACAGCACAGATAGCTGAAACCCCATAGCCTCATTAACAGCAGTATATATTCTAGAATTAACGTTAATAACGTTATTAAAAGGTTACCCAGGTAAGTGCTGTAATAGGCTAATTGCTAATTGTTCTAATTGTCCTACAGGTGCTTGTTAAAAGAGGCCTCTAGTTGGGGTCACAGTATGTTTTACATTGTTTAATCGGTTTAAATTTCTATTTAAAAGATGGGTTATCATATAATACCCCCAAGAATAGAAGATTATGGATTGTAATTTACTATTATTATTTATTTGAATTGTAGCTATTATGCAGAGGTTCCAGTAATTTACAGGTATTATTCTTGTTTTTGCCAATAATATTGACTGCGTTACTTATGTAGACCTACTGTATATCAGTGTCCTGTTAACCCCCATAGCTGCAGAGAACAACTTTTTCTAATGCACCATGACAGTCTAATGCCACCTACGTGTATTTCCATTGCAAGAACTTAATTTCACTTGTTTTTGCAGAAGAAGATGAACCATTGTAGCTTGTTAAATGAAGTCATGCAAATGGAAAACGGCATCAATCAACTGGCACTGCAGGCAACTTATAAATGTTGTATATTTCCTATTAAATCTGTAATACACCACATTTTATAAAAGTGGATATGGTGTCATGTGTTTTTTTGTCCATCATTTCATATAAGAATAAAATCACTCATCAATTTGTGCACGACTCTGTTAAATATTTAAACATAGCAATATAATTCGATTCGGTCTCTGGGCGGCATGGTGGTGCAGTGGTTAGCACTGTTGCCTTACACCTCTGGGACCCAGGTTCGTGTCTCCGCTTGGGTTATATGTGTGTGGAGTTTGCATGTTCTCCCCATGTCATCGTGGGGTTTCCTCCGGGTACTCCGGTTTCCCCCCACAGTCCAAAAACATGCTGTGGCTAATTGGGCTTGCTAAATTGCCCATAGGAATGCATGTGTGAGTGAATAGTGTGTGAGTGTGGCCTGCAATGGGCTGGGTTGTTCCCTGGATAGGCTCCGGACCCCCCGCGACCCAGTAGGATAAGCGGTTTGGAAAATGGATGGATGGATGGATGGATTCGGTCTCCAATTTCTATGTATGCACAATATATAATGTGCAAAAAAATTGCAATAATACCTAAAAATTTGCAATTATCAAGACACTTATATGATGGAAATCTACTCCTCATGAAAGATCAATAAGTTTTGGAACTGGGGAAGCCACCATTGAATTTGGTGTCTACAGGGGCCGGGAGATCATCCCTGTGATCCAGGAGCCAACCCGGATCTTCCAAGCAACCGGTAACCCTGTGCTGATCGCCTTCCTCAGGTTATTGAACACACCTGTAGCTCGTTTACCCCCACAATCACTTAAATACTCCTTACATCTGCCAGTTCTTTGTGAGCTATTTTGAGTGTTCTTTGTACTCAGTGGTTTGGGCGTGATTTCTTCTGACGGTACGCCCTGCAGTTTCTGATCTGCGAAGCGTCTAAAGAGGCAGAGTCAGAAAACATTATTTTGAAGCAGTTTTGTGTTCCCTTGCAATCTATGCAGCTGACATTTCACTGCATTATTACAATGGGGGACACACAGAAGTATTAATACTGTATCTGTGCAACAGTATAAGAAGGACATAGGAGAGGGACAAAACTTAATTATTTAAATACAAAGGTCTTTTTTTTTTTTTTGAGGGGAAGTATGAATCCGACGTATCGGGGTCTGTCACGTGTCATGAGTGTACAGTATATAGAGGTCAGAAGACAGGATTGTGTGGGAATGCAAGAATCATTGCAACGGAACAGAGAACTATTAATATTTTCCAGCCCTGTCCTCTTTGACTTTTGTGATATGATTTTGCTATTGTTCTGCCCCTGTTTGGGTATTGACATCTCACCTGTTTAATCCCTATGAGTTTCAATTCTGCCTTTGCGCCTGGTAAGATAAGTCACTATGTCTTACTTCATGACTGGATTTCCGCACAATTCATTAGAATGGGAGAATTATCATCTCAATGGGACCTGAGTGGTGTTACTTGTTCGAACTACACTCCCACCCAGGGAATACACAACATATTAAACTCGACATGTTCAACTCAATACAAAAATAATTAGCTGACCATGGAATCAAGCTTCTGCCGTGGTCATCTCAGTCCCCTGACCCAAACCCCATTGAAAACATACAGTATGGGCTGAGCTGAAGAGCAGATTGCACAATAGAGGGTCTAGGACCCTGGATGATCTGGAGGGATTCTGCAAAGAGGAATGGTCTCAGATGACCTTCTCTGTATTCCTTATAAAATGTTATAGGAGAAGACTCAGTGCTGTTATACTGGCAAAGGAACGTTGTACATATAAGTATGAAATATAAAACTACTTCACCAAAAGGGTTTTTTTTTTCTAACCCTTTTTTACAAATCTTTACAAGGGGTGCCAATAATTGTGGGCACTGTAACCCTAACGCAATACAAGTAAGTCACACTGGTTCATTATGCCAAGAGAGACAGTGACCCCACCAAATATATCCATCCATCCAGTTTCTGAAATCGCTGAATCCCAACTGGGGTCGCGGGGCAACCAAATATAATTATTAATGCAGAGTGATAACTACAGTATAACGAAAGACAACAGTTATAAAACAGTTATCCTTAATGGCTCGCATTGATCCAAAGAGGGTTAACTAGCTGGATTATGTTTTTTAGCAAGCACACAAAAAATACACTGCACTACAATTAAATGACATGTAACCTTCCCATGTCAGAGTTGATGCCCATCAGACCCTGTCCTATGTGTCCTGTCCCTTTTGGTCAGGAGGTGTTGGTGGTCGTCTTGCTCTCACCTTGTCGGTCTTGTAGTCCTTCAGACTCTAGTGTGTTTCCCTGCTCATCTGCCTGCTCTCTAGCTCAATGGGTTCACTATGAGGCTCAGAGCCTGAATCCCTTTCGTCCCTCTTTTTCGGTTACCTTGCCTGTGTCTCGTTTTATGTGATTCCTAGTATTTTGTGTTGTTACCCTCTGCATTTGGTAGTGTTTCTCGTTCCTGAACCTTTTTTAATTTTGTAATATATTCCACCTGGTTCTTGTTGTCTTGTGCCTGTATTGATTGCTTAATTTTGTTACTGTATGTTCCACACTTGCCCCTTGTTTTCCATGTTGATTTAAGTGCCTGTCCTCACAGTTTGTTGGTCAGTCATTGTTTACACCGTATTAGTGACTTTGGTTATTGCCAAGTCTAGCTCTCAGTTTACTCTGTCCCCTAGTTACTTTGTGGTTACTTTTTAGTTAGTCCCCCTTTTCCTGTTTTGTATTAGACCGCTTGTGGTCCCTATATTTTGTGGTCGTCTCTATGTTCTGTTTAGTTAAGTCCTCTGCTGCTGTGAGCTGCTCTGTGGATCATCACTATTTTCTACCTGCGCCATGCACCACCATAAAATCCCCCCCCCCCCCCCAGACTCTCAGCGGAGCTGACAGGTGAATGGCATTGAAGACAACCTTAAGCACAGGGCTTCAGCTTCTAAGGCTCAGGACACATAAGTTAAAATATAAATCAGGTGCAAATATACAGTCTGGCAAATCTGGTTAAAACCTGGTTAAATTGCCGCAATACCAATAGCATCAAATAATAATGAAACAAAACCTAAAAGACAGCAGCAAACAGGGAGGTTGAATCATGCAGAAGCAAAAGAGCAGCTACCATTTGTACTTCTGAATCCCCTAAATCCAGCAACAAGTGGGGGGGGGGCATCCATGGGCATCGGCGCCATTAAACCTGAGTGTGTGGGGATGGGGGTGAGGTAGTTAATGTTTATGGGATGTGCAAATTGAAATCCACTCACATTTCATAATTATTCGTTTGGACCCCCCCCCCCCCCCCTCATATTTAACATAAAATATTAGTTTTATTCCAGTGTGTCTCCCCCACATGCAAAATGCTTCTGACGCCGCTGGGGGCATGAGTAGTAATGTGGAGCAAGTGACCACCCATCCAGGGGCGGCCGGGGGTGAACAGCACATGGGTCAATCTTTCAGGTCTACATGCTGCGGCATCGGATGGCAAACAGCAATGCCGGGTCCCAGGGGCTGATAGAGAAATGGCAGGTAGGACTGACTGCCAGTGGTGACCAGCAGCTGTCAAGCTGCCCTTATAGCCATAGGACTGACTGCCAGTGGTGACCAGCAGCTGTCAAGCTGCCCTTATAGCCATAGGACTGACTGCCAGTGGTGACCAGCAGCTGTCAAGCTGCCCTTATAGCCATAGGACTGACTGCCAGTGGTGACCAGCAGCTGTCAAGCTGCCCTTATAGCCATAAGGAGCTAACCAAGGGCACGCTGAATGGGTGGGGAAAAGACATTGCAAAGGTAGCAGGGAATCCACCCTGATATATCAATGCGCAATGTTCTGTACTGTAACTGTTTGTCCTGTTGAGGGTCGTGGGGGATCCAGAGCCTATCTGGCTATGGGCACAAGGCGGGGAACAACCCAGGATGGGCAAAAAGGTGACTAATCACATAATATTACTTTATAACACTGTTCAGGTGTCTAGGATTTGTGTTCCTCATATCAGCGTGTCTTGTAGGGGTGTAACGGCACACAAAAATCACGTACGTCTTTGGTACAGGGGGAGTAAAAGAACATAAATTGCTTCTTTTTTCTTTATTTTCTTGGTTTACTGAACAAAGTACGGCTGTCTTTATTAAATAAAAAAGTCTCTCATCACTGGTGCCACCTACTAATAAAAAAGAAACATTCACTTAAAAATAGATCAAAATAAATATTCTCTCAAGTAAATTCAAATAAAATGATTATCCTTAAGGTGCACATTTAGAAAATTAGCTGCACCTGATGTGTAACTGCACAACACAAATACCGTCTGAAATAACATAACAAAATAAATATCCATTAAGGTGCAGCATTTAAAAAAATATACCTGTGTTGTACTTATATTCACATTACCAGCTTCCAGCTTCACATACACGTGAATTACGTAGTAGTGTGACTTCATCTGGCCCTTTCCGAATGCTATTCGGGGGAATCACACAAAGGTTTGCTTGGAACATGCACAGTATGTGTACCTATCTGAAAGACCCGTAGCAAAAATTTGTGGTGCGAATACGTGTGCCTTTGTCTTGACTTTGGATGTGAGTGGTTTCCAAATCCAAAACACCTGCTTTTGTGATACTAATTATATGCATTTTTATTGAGGCTGTATCGCAGTAATGCTGATTCGTATCTGGGGGTCTTTTTGTGACTTGTCGTGTTTTGTTGTGTTTAGCAGTTACCTTATCACCGTCAGTGGGCTTTGACTCATAACCATTGTGCCAGTGTTCCAATGCAGTATGTCCATGTTTAGAATATTCTGTTATGAGTTTGAGACCATGGGTAGCATGGTGGTGCAGTGATCAGCACTACCTCTTCAAACCTGGTTCCAGAGGTGTGAGTCTCCGCCAGGGTTCCACGTGTGTGGAGTTTGCAGGTTCTCCCCGTATTGTTGGGGCGGTTTCCTCCCCCCCCCAGTCCAAAACGACGATAAGGTGAATTGGAGTTGCTAAATTGCCCATACAGTAGATGTGAATGGTGCCCTGTAATGGGTTGGTGCCCCATCCTGGGTTTTTCCTGCCTTGTGCCCATAGACTCTGGACCCCTGCACCCCCTCCACAACCCTGAACAACATGAACGGTTACAGAAAATGGATGGATGGATTTTTGAGACCCCAACATATTAAGTAACTGACGAACCTGAAAATTGTGCCCTGACTCCTTTTGTTAGTTGTGTCATGTTGGCTTGGAAACTCTCATGTCAAAGTACTGATTGTAAGACTGAAAAAAAAATGTGGGCATTTAAGTTAGTGTAACTCACCTCTTTCATTTGTCTCTTTTCAGTTACCTCTACTTGAAATTATTTTAGTTCTTCATAGTCCTTTGTCTTGCCATATGCAGCTCTGGAAAAAAATAAGAGACCACGCTATATTTTTTTAAAGATCTGCATTTTTAAATCCCTGGTTTAATCCTGGTTTTGCTGGTATAAAGCTACACAGTGAGGCGGGCTGCTTCCAGGCTCAGGGTCTCTAAGAGGGCATGAACAAGGTGAAGTATGAGCCACTGGCAATAACCAAAAACCAGCCGGGTGGAGGGCAGAAGTGACTTTCTAATTCCAGAGATGGCTGTCAACTTATCTAGCAGTGCCTCATAAATCAGAGGACGACCTCAAGTGACCTTTCAAAAGAATGAGAAATATTAAGTGGTGTGAAGTGTGCTGCTAAGACAATTCATAACAGGCTCCTAGATACAGGACTGAAGACCCATAAAGCAGGGAAGAAGCCCTTCATTAATGAGAAGCAGAGAAGGACCAGGCTGGAGTTTGCATACCCATAAACTGAGAAATGAGTGAAACTACATATTTTGCTGCGATCTCTTAATTTTTTCAAGAGCTATATAAGCCTTTAGTTAGGTAAATTATGCGTAGTACACATGCCTTGATGAACTGGCAGTCTCTTCTGGGTGTTTCCCTGCCATGTGTCCTGTGCTACTTGCTACAGGCTCACTGTGACCCTGAACTAGATAAGTGGGATGGATGATGGATGAATGGATGCATCCATTTATCTTCAAACCTCTTTTCCCAGTAAGGGTTGTGCTGTGGTGGCAGCATGCCTAGTAAATCAGTCCAGTGCTGTCTTTCCAAGGCCAAAGACAGCAGCTTGTTCTGGGGGATCCTTGGGTATTCCCACGCAAGCTGGGTAATATCATCCCTGCAGAATGTCCTGGATCTCCCCCGTACGACATTCCAGGAACAGCCCCCTTGACTTTGTCACATCCTTACAAGATGCCTAAACCACCTTCACCTAATCGTAATCTGAAGAAGCAGAGCTCCATTTTCAGATGTCACCAGCCCGTGACTGAGGTTACATCTGGCGATCTTGCAGCAGAAGCTCTTTTTGGCCGCTTCCACTTGCACAAACTCATTCTCTTGGTCGTTACCCACAGCATATGACCAGAGGCGTAGACAGGAATACAGATCGACCAATAATCCACCGGCCGTCCAATGGCTCAACTCAGATTCCTCACAGCAAACCGGCACAGTGCCTGCAAATCTGCCGGCCTGCAAATCTACTTTTCCCTCTTACTGTCACTCACGAACAAGAGCCTGGTGTACTTAAATTCCTTTGCTAAAGGGCAGATCCGCCCCCAAACAGAGTGCTTTGCATGATTCTCCTTCACGTTGCTTCACGCTCGGCACTGAATCAGTATCACACACACACACACACACACTGTCTTTTTTCGACTCTCTCATTCAGTTCTGTTCTTGCATTCATCTCCATTTTGCTATCAATTGCTATTGTAGTCATTGGCTCCCAATGGGATACAAAACAAAATTCTTGATGTTTTGTTATTACAAGGATGTTACTAATTAAACAAAATATACCCAATGAGACTACTTACAAATTAACTTTTTAACTCAGAACAGCTCTTTTAAAACTATAATTTGGGTTTCAATTTATTACCAATTGAATTTAATGTATTATTTAAAACTACAGGTCATTTCTAATGTGATATATATTAAAAAAAAAAAACAAATGAGTAAAGTGATGTTTTTGGTCATAAAACCAAAGTTTTTACTAAATAAATCAAGTGTCCCCACACATATATCTCCATACATCTTCCCGACAACCTGGAAGTGGGGGGCTGAGCCTGACGCTGCCCCTGCCTGCCAGTCAGCAGACTCACACACAAGGGTGGAACTTTAGAATTTTTGATAGTACATTTTTTACTGAAAAAAATTTTACTATCTCAGACAATTTTCCACTAGATCATAATGTACAATGTAATTTTTAAGCATGAAGAACAACTAAAAGTCAACACATCTTACAGTAATAAATTACCTTGCAAAAAAGTTACCATCAGTATATCAGTTATTAATTTCCATAAACACTTAACGCTTTCAGAGCGCCACATGGTAACATGGTCAGTACATAGCCAGTCCTTACTGGTCACCCAGCTGATTCTCATATCCTCATCTTCCGGCTGGTCCTTGTTGCATGAGTCTCCATAGTACCACGTACACATTCATGTTTATTCAAATTTAACTGAAAATATCATTTGGTCAATAGCACCTAAAAATCCTTCCGGGATTTTTTTTTAAATGGTTCTATTATTGTTAAATTAAAAACATTCAACATCAGAAACAAACAAATTAGAAATAGTCAGTGTTAGTTTTTCTCAATTGCTTTGGCACATTTCAGGAATAATTAACATTCTCATGACTATAAGAGCATTTCTCAAAGCAGTTTATGCATGCAGCACAACTAATTACATCAATGAATTAGTCACTGTCATTAAAATGAAATGCACCTTAACATTCTTTTAACCATGAGGGTCAAAGCGCTTAGATATATTGTCAGTACGTCAGCATAAGTATGTGTCAAGTGTAACCCGGCAGGGAAACATAGACCCAGAGATGTGGGGCAAAGCAATCTTTATTAGATCGGACAGGCAAAGGGCTTTCAAAGGGCAAGGCGATGAGAGTGGTCGTGGTTGGAAGGCAGGGCCAGAAGCCGGAGCGGTCAGTCCTGCAGGCAGGCACGGGACACGGAGACGAGGGGAAGGGAAGACGAGAGGTCGTGGGGCTGGCAGGGAAGGCAGGATGGAAGGTTCAGGAACGAGGGCTGGTCTGGGGAAGGAAGGCAGGCAGGGTGAGGAGCACACAACAGGTAGATAGAAGCGACAGGGAACGAGGGAATGACACAAGACAAGAAAGCACTCGGTATTGCAATGCATCATCGGCAAATACTTCGCAACCCTTGTTGTGTGCATCTGCCCTTTGCAGTATCCCGTATGAAGCCTAATTAGTTGCATCCGCTGGCTCCTGAGCTCCACTATGCTGAATGACAGTCAGTTCTCACTTTCTCCATCCATCCATTCATACATTTTCCAAACCGCTTATCCTACTGGGTCGCGGGGGGTCAGGAGCCTATCCCGGAAGCAATGGGCACGAGGCAGGGAACAACCTGGGATGGGGGGCCAGCCCATCGCAGTCTCACTTTCTCATTGTCACTAACTGATCATTTTTCATTAGCAAACTGATGCTTATTCATGTCAGAGATACAGAGTTTCAACACTGCAAGGCTCTACATTACAGTACAGTTCACTGGCAAGAGGAAGCACTCGCATGCATGTGAAAAATCATCAGATAGCAAAGCAATAGCAAACAAATAGGTCAGACAGCATGATCTGTTTCTGTATAACAGAACCGGCAAGATGGCAATAGGGGAACAACAAAATGGCAACAAAATCATGTGCTGTTGGAATCAAAAACACAACAGTACCATATTACTGCAATTTATGGAATATAGTTTTGAATCATTGTAAAGGTTTGAACTGTTTTGCATGCGGTAACTAACACCATGATTACATTCACAAATAGTTTGGGTGTAAAATGATCACACTGGGAAACCACATAATCCATTCTGACCAACATGACTTAAGCAAATGACAATTATGTCAAACGATGGCAATTGTACAAGACCATTTGCATTAGTCCAACATTTACTAAAATATCTGGAAATTTGTGTGAAGCAATGAGAGATGATGTTCTGCTGTGCGGAGGTGACATTTTGGTGTGGGCATCGCGCTTGTTGTTCTACAAATGTTAATTATCATTTGACAAATGTGCCAAAGCAATCAAGACAAATTGTACAAGTAAAAAAAAAAAATCTGCTATTCCTAGTTTTTCCACTTGGTGGCATGACAGAGGGTTAGTAATATAATATTCACTATTTAACTCGCCATACTGAACAAACCCATCTTGCAAGGGAACTTAGAATGGGCGTAAAATCAATTGTACTCAATAGACCAATGACGTGGCTAGCTAGGTAAACGCTACAGTAACGGCAATGATAGCGAAAACTCCGACAGTGAGTCTGCGGAAATATGCAAGCTCAAAGCTGCAGAAATTGTTCCTCCGATAAGCCTTGTGCCTTTGCCAACGTGAGTCAGGATTTCAGATCTCGTCTATTTTCATGTCTGTTCTTTATTCATCACCATTGGGTGATTAACTGCATAAAGCACACAGAATGGCAGCTGCTGAAATCGCAGGTGAAATGTCGCACTTTGTTATCAGATCTTGCTAATCGTACATTATACCGATAATCACGTTTTGATTAACACCATCAATCTTCTGCGATCATTCAAGGGGACCCCTCTGGAGTTAAAAAGAAGTTTTCTTAATGTGTTATTACCCTGTGACATATAGATAGGCCAACACAAGATTGGTTTGGTTCCACCTTGCCCAATTAACTGAAGTGAATTTCACCCCCCTGTTTCACACAAACTGACTTGATGATTGCATTCGTTGTAAGTACAGGAGAATGAGTGAATGACTGAATATGTGTCAGGGAGATGGCCAGGAGTGCAATGGTTGGATGCGTGGAGAATGACGTGATGTTCACATTGTTCTTGATGGTCCTTGTGTTAAATCACAGCTTAATATTCAAGATCTTTATTGCAATTTATATTTAAAACGTTGCACATATATACAAAGAATAAGCAAGAGAAGTACAAAAATTGTAAATATCAGTACTGCAAAAGTACAAAATCAAAAGCAATAAATACAATTTACAGGCAATCTGAACTATAACATACAGCTAACCTCAGGCTGCAAACAGCCATCAGCAGAGGTAGCAAAGTAAGGCCGTGGAACGACAGATATGGAAGTGTCTTAGTGGTGTTGAATGATCAGGTTAAAAAAGAAAAAATAAGCATTTAACATCACCTTGTGTGTAACATTAAAAGCAGACAGCTCTGCTGTCTGGTGAAGACATCATCTACAGAACAGCATAACAGAAAATAAATGTTTTATAATACCTTATGCAGCTGTGAATTTTACGCGTGTGTGTGGAGGGTGTGTTTCAAGTTCATCTCCTCTAAGTGTAATACAGCATTTCCTGGTATTTCGCTGGTCAACCTTCACGTTGCCCATATACGTTTCCTTAACGTTACCATGTGTGCAACCAAAATATCAACATTTGTTTATTACGTTTTTCAGATATTGCAAGTGACCCATGAATACAGCTCTTGGAGAAATGTGGTGGGGAAAAAAAGCTTTATAAAATCTCTGGAAAGGGTTACTTGAAAATAATGTCTGAAAATTCATCACATTATTATGATTAATCATAATGTCTGTAATTGTTCCATTATTTGGCATTAGAGATTCCCTGATAGAGAAGGACTTTGTTTTACAATCATATTTCAAAGTATAACAAAGGTCCTTATAAGAGATTTTCCAAACCGTTTTCTAATGAATATGTGACTTACTTCATTCTTGCAAACAATGGGTACAGTAGCATGACCACAAAACGCAACTTTTTGATTATTTCTTTTAAAAGCTGCAAAACCAATCCAGATTTACCTGAAAGATACATAATAAAAGGCATTTATGGCATGTGTCTCTATGTAATTATACCCCACAGTAGATTTGAATTTGAAAACCACAACATTCACAATTGCTATTTATTGCCTAGCTCTCTGATTAAGGTGAAAGAGCACAGGCCAGACGGAGCGGCAGAACGGTTGCAGCTTCACATGTCATCTATAAATAATCGGTCTCTAACTAGGGTCTTGCAAAATGAGTTTTGGCACTAAGGGGAAACAGAAATTCCGACGTTATTCAAGAGCGAAGATCAATCCTGTAAGATAAGCGGACCGATACAGTCCATCGTGAATGAAGAACAGCACTCAGCCATGAAACTCCATGGTTCATCATCAATAAAAGCAATTGAAAGAATTTGGTGATGCCCGGGACATTACCCCAGGGATTCCTGCACATCTTCATTACATTACAGGCAGTAGTTGCAATAGCATATTTTCGCCATAAGACCTTATCAGATTTTCTTCTCAAATTACTTGGAGATTGCTTATACTCTGCTTGTGATAAGCAGTTTTGAAGTCATTGGGTATATTCTCAGTAGGATTAAACTCAAGAGCAAGTTACTTAAAAGAATCCATCTGCTTATTCCTAAACCTCTCCAAGTACAGTTTTGCCCTTAAGCTTCTGACCTCCTGTGTCGTAAGGTAAGACTTTAGGCCAGGTTTAAATTTGCCATCTCTTTATCTATCCTCTAACCCCTTATGGTGAGCAGAGGGAGGTCAAGAGTCCATCGCAGACAGCATAGGGCAACGTGCAGAGGTGCACCTAAGATTAGATACTAGTACATATACAATCATACCCTATGGGTAATATACAGACATCAGTTGGCCTAAGTGCACCTCGCTGGGCTGTAAGAGGAAATTGGAGTATGCAGGGGAAACCCCGGTGACGTAGAGAGAGACCCCCGAAGGTGTAAAGCAACAGTGTATCCCACTGGGCCATCGTGTCTCCCAGAAACAGTTCCTTGAATGACATAGGAAGTTTCCTTAATTTTGAATGTATTCTTCAGTCCTAGCAAGCCCTGCAGTCCCAGCTAACGAAAGGTGTATTCTGGGCCATTGCCAGGACTGACCACAATTCATCCATCCATCCATCCATCCATCCACCCATCCATCACTCTTTACAGAGCACAGAATTGTGATGAGCTTGGAGTCTATCCTACGAAACTGATAACACATCCTAGATTGAGATACCTTCCTTCACGTCACCTTGGTCTTACAATGTTTTGCCGTATGACGTTCTGTCTTTATGATGGTGCGATTCAGCAGTCATCAAACTTTTGAATTCTGGTCTGTTCCCCAGGCTTGCAATACACTGTATGATGCATGTTACTGGTGCCATTTGCTGGTAGTGGCCGCACAGCTACGCTTCCAGTCTCTGTAGCGACTGTGAGCATAAACATCTTACAGTTTTAAACACTGTCATATTTAATTACAGTACTTATTTACTGATTTAATGACAATAATTATTTACTTTATTGATTAATTTATTTACTAATTTATTCATCACATCATATTTAAATTCAGCTCGCAATATTTTCAATTTACAATGGATTCATCAGAACACAATCGCATCGTGATTCGAGGAGTGTTTGTGTTTCGATGGTATCATTTCCTTTTATCCCTCAGTGAAGACAGTGTCATCAAGAACCCTTTAAAAATGCTATTCCTCCAACATCTGACTGCAATAAGACCTGGGACCCGCTGCCTTTTTTCCACACAGCGATCATATTGCATAACAATTGTATCTCTGCTGCGTGACCTTTTCTAAACAGGATGAGGGACCCAGCAAAGCGAAAGCAAACATTTACTTCATACATCTGACGGCACGGTTTCCATGCCGCATACAGGCGACTAGCAGAAAAGGTCACGCAGAATGATGTTTCCTGCTATGTGTTTTCATGCAATTATGGTTCCTGGGTACCACATTTCATAATAAACACGACGCAGTATTTATATACCCCTGCGAGTGCAACTCCAAACAGTAATCATCTTAGGATTCTGCAAAAGGTCACTACATTCATCTAATTTGATAAGGTGTTCCAGTGCAGGTTACACTGGACAGTGGCAGGCATCCTATAAGACCCACGAACTCCATGATGGGTCCATATCTTATTTTCCAAAGGCCTGGTACTAAATACTAAGCTTCCTTATACTATATAGTATACTGACTCCCTGTGTCAGCCGGTGTTACTCTAGCCTTAATCTCTATGGAACATTAATTTTCAAAATATTTGTCATTTTTCCCGTGGTTTAAAATGTGCATGATACTATATGCATGAACTGTTTTGAGAAATGCTCTTACAGTTGTGAGAACGTTAAGCATGTTTCACGAAATGTGCCAAAGCAATCGAGAAAAGCTGTAACATTCTCGAGACCATAAGAGCATTTCTTAAAACTATTCATGCATATGTAGCGCAACACTACGGTTTAGCTGCAAAAGCCTGTAACTAACCCCAAACAATTAACTCATGTCTCAAAAGCAAATTCCACCAGTGAATTAGTCAGTGCTAGCAAAATGAAAAGAACAATCAGTATCTTTTTAACCACGAGCGTCAAAATGCTTAGATATATTGTCAGTGTGAGTCTGCTCCTGAGCTCCACAATGCAGAATTATAGTCGTTTCCCACTTTCTCACCGTGACTGACTGATCATTATCTTTCTTTAGCAAACTGTTACTTATTCATGTGAAAGACACCAGCTTCAACATTGTAAGGTTCTACATTACAGCATGTAAAGTTCACTGGCAAGAGGAAGCACTCGCATGCACTGTATTTGTAATTTCTTCAGATCTCAAGACAGTACAATAGCGAACAAAAAGTCACACAGCTCTGTATAACACAAGAACAGCAAAACCGCAATACAGGAACAACAATATGACGACACAATGTACCGAGGGAACCAAAAACACAACAAAGCCGCATCAGTGCAATTTATGGAATGTATTTTTGAAATGTTTTTATACTTCAGTGAACTGTGAACATGGTGACCGCATACACGTACTGTATAGATTGGGTGAAAATGACATGTAGTGAAATAGATCACACTACTGTACATGATCTATTTTGACCAACAAAAAAAAGCTACTGAAAATTGTGTGAAATGATGCTATTATACAAAATCATTTTTATTCATGAACTAAACCAGTTTGAAATGTGCGTGAAGCAAGAAAAAACAATGTTCTGCTACGTAAAAGTGACATTATGGTGTGGGGATTACAATGGTTGTTTTGCAAATTGTCATTTGGGAAATGCTGCAAAGCTGTAACATACAATAGGTGGAAGAAGAAAAGCAAACGTTTGTATTATCTACCAACCTCTGTGGGTGGCCTCTGCGCTGTGCTCAAGACTCATTGACATTAATCAGATTTTATTCCAAATTGATACATTTGCTGCAAACATTTAATTTTACACTAAATGTATATGTTGACCCGTTGATGTTGCTTAGCATAAATAAGCAGTTATTTTAAACAGTCGAAAAAATGATATTCAGCACCTGTGATAGGTATTAAGCTACGTCTTGATCCAGGCTGTACATATGTACAAATACGCTCCTTGGTTGTATGTATAGCACGACTGCGATGGACGGCATTGACTTCAGGATAGAGAAGAAACAACATCTCATTAAATGCTGTAGGCAGAGGTGGATCGTTCAAGTACAGAAAGTACAAATCCCGACCAGGGTTTTGTTTCAAGCAACCAGTTGAGTATGAAGAGTCACAGTCACAGAGTACTCAACCGGTTGGTTGAAATAAAACCTTGTTCTGTATCTGAACTTTCCACCTCTGATGGTAGGTTATGTCGTGATGACAAACGAGGCCGGGATGGTTGGCTCGAAGAGATCCATGTGGCAACCACCAAAGGAAGGTCAACGTCAGAAAAATATGTAACCGACTTTATATTTTTAACACAATCGCACATTTGTGGACTAAGCCTTACGTTTTAATTCAGAATAATTCCCATTCTCTGTGCCCAGAGGGAGATACACCAGTCATCAAGGATTGTGTGTGTGTGTGTGTGGTGGTAACTTCAGGAAAAAAAAATGATTGCTGCAGTTAGGATTCTGGCCCTTGCCAGTCAATAACATGGCGTCTGCATGACAGGTAATTCCTCCTGTCATGCCTTCAGACTATCAGTGTCGCAGATTCCTTCTGCTCTGTTCTGCCGCAGAGGCTCCTGCTGTCACTCTAGTCGTTCAGCCATGGAGGACGTTGTCGAAGGCTCACGACGTTCCCCGCTTAACACCAGCTGCCCCGATCTGAAGCCTGCCGCTGTTATTAATGGAAACCATAAAGCTGTATTTGCGTTCCTGACCCAAATCCAGAGATCATTTCTTTTCTCAGTTGTTTCTCTAGCATTTCCTTGAAGCCTGTTATGCATCACCTGTCACAGCATTTGGTACTTAGATATGCTAATGAGCTCTTGGCATTTCAGGCCCACGATTGGTCAGGTAAGGACGGTGTTAAATGGAGTTTCCCTTGCCCTGATCTTAGAAGCACGGTCCTATGCAGGACTTTTCCAAAGAACCCAAACTGCCCCTGTTAAATTAAGCCCCTTCTTTGTTAGGCTTTTCAGAGCCAAAATTCTATATTTTTAATAAAGGTATAAAGAGGCAGTTTTTCTAAACACCACGCTCTGCTGCTTCTGATCATTATACACCATCAGTTGGCTGACAATACAAACATGATGAAATTCACAATAATCAAGTCTGAAGTAAGATGATTTTTATGTTCTTTGTTTATTCATAATTCACCATAAGTGTGGTAACTATATAACCTATTATGTCAATCAAATCTATGGCCCTGGTATATTTTCCAGCAAAAATAAAAAATCGATTACGATTCTGTATACATGCACCCATAAAGGCCTGGAATTGGCTGGTGCTTCATTTTAATCATTTCACATTAATTGCTACAGATGTCATGTAATAGTACTTGATGAGTGTTTGTTTATTCATTTTTAAAATCCATCCATGTTCCAATCACTTCCCCTGGATAGGCTGACAGCCCCAATAAACGTCTTCTACAATTAATTGTTATAGACTGTAGTTTTCCAAACAGTAATGCGTCAACGGAAGTGCATTGTGACTTTGGAAGGCGACAATACATTTCTCTACCAGCAGATGGCAGCAGACACCCATCCCAAAATCCATCCTTTACTTGATCCTGCAGCTGTTTAAAGTCTCCCCTATACATGTCAGAAAGGTCTGTACACGATAAACCTAAACAAATCAAAATTAATGGAGTGGGAAGAGCAAGGGTAGTTTCCAGAGGAACATAAACTGAGAATGTATTGGGGAAAGAAAAACAGAGTGATTAATGTCCTCACTTCCTATTCGTGTTTTTGACTGAAATATATGTTACCATGATATACATACTGAACATTGTCTGACAAAACTGTTAGCAAGGAGACAGATTAATGACGCCCCTGCCCCAACCACATTTAGATCATTACAAGACTTTCACCGCCCTCTGAAAGTGGCGTCAAAGGCCATTCGATTTTGTTTTGAGTAGATGCTTTTCGAATTAATTCTTCACTTGGTCGTCATACATTATTTGATGTATGAATCACAAATGATGTCAAGACCCTCGGTGTCATAAGAGAATTTTAGCAGCATGTAGATGAGTTAAATAATTGAAATATGGCGTGAATTCCACATTTTTATTGTATGCAATAAATATAAAAGCCAAAAGATTAACGCGATAAGAGAAGCAATAATAGAAACATTTTGTCATATTGATGATGACAAATCTCATCCTTATTTGTTCGGGATGTTTGATGCTAAGGGAGAATCATTGCAATCAGTGGCGTCGGAAGAAGTTTGATATTTCAAACTTTCAGCATTTAAAAAAGACTTTTTCGGGTACAGTTTTACAAAAAAAAAAAAAAAAACTAATGCACATAATAAAATGTTTGCCTGATACAGGACTACAGTCTTCGTTAGGTATATGTTTCATCCTCGCACAGCGAATTGGTCTCAGTAACGCACGGATTAATAATAAAAGATAAAGAACACGCTCTTATAATTTATTTATCCATCCATCCATTTTCCAAACCGCTTATCCTCGCGGGGGGTCGCGGGGGGTCTGGAGCCTATCCCGGAAGCAATGGGCACGAGGCAGGGAACAACCCAGGATTGGAGGGCAGCCCATCGCAGGGTACACTCACACACCTAATTTATTTATTTAGGTGTTCATCTTTTTATTTGCCTATTTCTTTATTTGTTGGGGGGAGTCAGTGGATATTAGGGAGACGCGTCCTATTTTCGTAGTTCCTGCTTGCAATGTAGGAAAAATAGCTATGGCAGCATGGTGAAAATTAATGAGATATTTCAGACAGAAAGCATTTACAGAGATAACAGAGGATATTAGTGGTGTGTTTTTTTTGCCCTATAACTCCATTCAGTACCTAATTTCGTCCACTAGGTGGTGGGGAGAGTCATAGCTGAACCGGCTGCCAATTCAGGGCGGGCTCGCGCCAGCTCGACCAATCAAAATGACAGTAACCCACACGTCAGCTGAGCCCGGCGCGAGGACTGTTTGTCTCCTGCTACACAATAAGGCACGCAAAGCGTTATTTAGTCATCACCTGAGTCATTGTGGTTTCATGACAAGGTAGAAAATAGAAAATAAACGGGCAATTAATTAAGACAGCTCTCCTTTTCTGAAAATGAACGTGAACCGCGCGCCCGATTTTCCATTTTTCCTGAAAAATATCATGATGCTGGCTGATTCCATTATACATTTGGAAATTACCATATTGCACCCCTTTATTATCTTTATTATTTTCAGTGTACTTAAAGCAGTATTTAATCACATCATATTATGATCGTTCAGGCCTAGCTTCCAAACCGTAAGGGATTCGCGGCGGACAGTGATCAGCCGCAGCTTACCAGTTAGCCTGTGATGGACTTTATCTCAGCAGGAGCGTGAGGAGACGTAAAATATAAAGCAATTTTGAGAAACCAGTGCCTCGGTAGTAACCTTAAACGATGCACAAACGGAACAGCTCTGACAGAAACTGAAGCACCTGTCATCGTCTCACCGCAGGTCAAACATTTTCAAACTCCACGGCGCATCATTTGACAGGGGTGTCCATTAATACCTAAGACACTTAAACTTGATTCTTCATGCATTGCGAGCCTCGGGATTAACATTTTGGCACATATTCATGGTTTAACTTCAGCTTATTAATGATTAAAAACAAATGTTTTATTAATTAGAAATGCTTGTACTGGATACCAAAGAGAAATGTGTGTATATTGGACAAATGCTCCACCAAGACGTAGAGGCTGAAGTAGTTTGTTAATTATTACTGAAATTGTTAATTGATGACAGGTATTAAATAATGCATTAGCAATTTGAATTACACAAGTGAATTGGACAGAGGAAGCAACTGTGGGGTCCATTGACTTAAAGGTCAAAAGATGATTTTATATCGTAATGGTCTAGGGATAATGACAGACCTCAGTTATCCAGCACAGTCACTTTTCTGCCTCCTGACCCCCTGAAGACCCTTCAGCTGCATCCAAATTCGGGAGCATTTTCTTCACAACAGCAATACGAAAGTTAAACACGCACTGATAAATTGCCACTGTCCATTTATTTATTAACCGCTGGCAATTTAAACCTCGGCACCTCGCTGTCCTACGTGTATGTAATTGTACGCTTATACATAATATGCTCTTCAAGGTTCAAGTCGTGCACACTGAGATGAGGCGTTTCTCCATGGACCGTGATGCAACAGACACCTACATATAACTAAATACAATATGCAACAATATAACCATTTAGGGCCATGGGGCATTGTGGTGCTTTGTGTACATATATTTAAATATAAAAAAACTTAAGGTAAATGTTGGAGAACTACCTAGCGGCATGTGAGATATCTATTATAGCACAGAAGGAAAATACACTCAGCATTGGTGGAGTGTTTAACACGTCTCGCATTATACACTGTAGATGAGATGAAATGTGACCATTCTTGGATCATGTGTATGATTTATATTAAATGTGGTATGTACATTATATAGTGTATGTACTCAGTACTGTGCCTTGTATGTATATAATTTCTTCTTACCATTCTCCTATTTATTTGTTGTTATATGCTGTTTTTTTGTACTTGTATTTCTACAAATGACAACGCTTTGAGTCCATGAGTCCTTTGAATTCTAATGGTGAGTAAACTGGGGGCATAGTGACTCTGCGGGTAGCACTATAGCTAGATTGCATGGGTAGAGCCACAGTGGCAGACATCTCAGCTGATTGGCCCCTGGAGTGCCACCCTCGCCTGTCACTTACAAATTCAAAACATCACCGGCCAGGTTGGCCTTTCTATGTCAATTTTGGCCCCTATGTCATCACATTGCCCTGAATTTTCTCTGGCAGTCCAAACACCAACAGTTAAGTGAACCGGTATCAATAAATTGTTTATAGCGTGTGATCGGCCATGTGTGTGACTATCCTGCTATGTACCAGCATTACATCTAGAATGTTTCTCTGTCTTGTGCCACGTGCTTCCTGAGATCCACCCCCTCACACACACACACACACACACACACCTGAGGAAGGGAAATGTGGAGGAGATGATTTAAGCTGCAGACACAGATATCACTTGTGGGCAGTCTTGCACATGTTCGGCGAACAGCGAGAGATGATATACGACCCTACCAAGTACTCGTTAGCATCCTTCTTTAGACAGCCATGCTAACAGATGCCGACTGACAGCACAGTGATGGAGTAACGGGAGGCACAGTCTGAGGCCGGGCCGGGCCGCTCCGCCGTGTTTAAAATTCACTCGGAGATGCACCCTGTCCGATCGGGTCGTGTGTCATTGTCAGTTTTGTTTCCCCGGGAGCCCTGGCGGTGAACCGCATGGGGGCAGCCATATGCCAAGAGTGCTCTCTAAAGGTCAGCGGTGTTTAGACAGAGCGAGGGGGATCTACCCAATGAAAATCACTCCCAGGTCATGTTTGGGGCCTGCGGTATAAGTGGCAGGGAAGGCACACTGTACTTAAATACGAATTAAAAAAACGCTTCTAAAGAGTTTCTATAAGAGTTAAACTGCGTTGGTGGGTAGCCATTTCCAAATGTTTAGTGAACGGCGATAAAGTAAATTAATTCCTTAACGTTTTTTTTTTTTCTCCGTTATTCATTTCCTTTCAGGCACATCGACAAGTTTGACGAGCCGAGTTGCGCGATTCTCTAAGTATATTCAGTCTACCATATAGCAGAGGTATAGCAGTATGAAAGGGCAGCTTTAAAGTTAAATTGGCTGTTGCGTAATATAAAGTGCCAGAACTGCAATTAAAGCGGCACTTATTTCTGTTTGCTGATCCGCCCAGTTGGCTCACAAGTGCCCATTTAGCCCTACACGTGTGAAGCAGTTTGGAAATGTGGTAGGTGCACACAGCATTCCAGCTTAAACTCAGCCTGCCTTAATGGATGCCATGCATTTTCAGTGCAGATACTCATAGATTAAAGGGGGCGGTTTTGGCTAATTCCTCAATTATGGGTAGCTTTTTAACTATAGCATAATGGTGAAATGTACTTCCCACTGTTGCTGTAAATGCCTGAATTTAACATCTCGAAGCGACGATGTTAATAATCCATCATGTACTACAACTGGAAGGGAAGGATAATATATATTTAAAAAAGGACGTTAACTTTAACTTTTGCACTTTTTAGCAGAGTTTTATTCATGACCTGCTGTCTCACAATAGGTTTTAGATAAAACACATTTTCTTGTATGCTCTTTCTAGCCCTGGTTCCATGTTTCAATGTAATCCCTCGCTAAGGACATGTTGACTATTTATACTCATTTCAGACACATTAAATATTAATTTAAGCAGCTCATCATGTCATCTGCAGCATCCCGCTGAGCTTGGCAGAGCTAATTCATTCAAAGGTTACTCTGTTCGATGGAGACGATGCAAGAAATCTACCAGAGCAGAGGCCAGGTGAACCTCCTCTGGGAATGTATTTACGTCATGTGGCAATGATGGAGGACTATCCCCAGGCCAGGGAGCATATATGGGGGTGGGGCCACGGGGGCACTGCCTCCAACTGAAAGCTGATTGGCCCCCAGAGAGCTCCCTCCCCTGTCACTCACCGTTTCAAAACATACCATTGGCTAATGATAAGGTTGACCCCCTCTATATAAATTATGGTTTCCTTCACTACCCTACCTTAAGAAAATTCTAGAATAAACCCTGCCATAGGCATTCTCTGTTTTCCAAACTGTTAACTAAAGAATAATGCAGTAAAATACAATCAGAATGATGACGGAGGTGCGTGTCCAGATGCAGCAGCTAGGAGGTACTAGCTGATTGGAAACTTCATTCTCTTGCTTCACGAGGCATGACATATTTTCTGAATCAATCCATATCAGTGTTATGGGTCCCACAGAGGCCTTGGACAACCAATCCAGGAGGCAGTAAAGTGCCAGAATAAAAGATGATGCCCTATCAAATTTGATGCCCGTCTACCTTTATTTTTCTGTATATGGGGGCTTCCTGATTTCTGGGCTCGCGGGGCCTGTGACCTATGCAGTGTGACGGGATAATTTAGGACTTCTTATCATATGACAGTGCACCTGAAAAATGCTTCACGCGTCTCTCTGCCTTGCGAGCACCTAGGAAATAAATAATTCTTTTGTTTTTGCATGGTCAATTAACTTGGCTGTCGCGAGCGGCGGTGTCTGCAGTAAGGGATGGCCGAATATTGTGGAAGACGTGCACCAAATCCCCCAGTGATTCAATAAAATCCTCCAGAGGATTTTCAAAGACAGAGCGAGGCACTGGTGAGCGTCCTCAGAGCCAGTCGTGTGTGTAATTATAAGGCATTTCAATTTACTATCTAAAACTTTACCAGGAATAGAGAATACTAGGAGATTGCCTGGTTTTATTGCTATCCAGAATCATCCGCTGGTTCTTTTCTCTGCAGAAGTTTCCTGTTTAAAATGAATTGACTAAATATTGAGTCTTGGGTTAATAATCAATTGCTCATCAGGAATTAAAAGCCTGTTAAAGGGCAGCAGTGAACAACAAGTCAATAGCTATGCTGAAAAGTTTAAGAGCCTTCTATATAATAACTGTCATGTCGTGATTATAATTCATTTCAGGCACAGGAAAAAAGTGAATGCAGTTCTCTGAGTCATTTTGCAGTTTGTATATTCACTGAACCAGCGACTCACAAGTATAAAGATGAGAGTATATTTTCCTTGAGAGTTCAGCCTTGGCAGCCATAAGATTTTACGTTATGGATTTCAAACACACACCTTGCGCTTTGGGAGGTGTTTGGGCTTTTGGCTGTGGGGCATTTTGTCCTTAACAGTGCAGGGGCAGGATGGGGGAATAGCAAAACTGTTGACATTTTACCCTATAGCTAAACCTGCACATGTATACAGACATTTTGCCAGTGACACATTGATTTGTGCATTTCTATTCAGGTCTCACTATGCTGGTGCCTTGAAATATTAGCCAGTCTTACAATAACAAAAGCTGGTTTGTGGGAGTTTCACTTGAAAGGTGACTGGTTCAGAGAGGTAACCAATCAGATTGTGGAGGAGGTGAGTCCAAGTAACTAGAGGAGGTGGGACCAACCAATCAGATATCTTGGTCCTGCCTCCTCTAGTTGCTTACACCCACCTTCTGTACAATCTGATTGGTTTTCTCTCTGAACCCTCATTTTTCATTCGGCTCTCAGGACTTTTTTGTGTAAGCAAATCTCCCATGAGCCAAAAGTTGCATAACAGTACAGCACATGTGGTGCTCTGTGAATGACGGATCGGAATCCTAGCCAGTGTTGCTTGACAGGCTTATGGGCTCCACAGGTTTCCCTTCATCTACATTTGTTTTGGATTTTCTCCAATCAGCCATAACATTAAAACCACCTGCCTAAATGTGTGTAGGTCCACCTTGTGCCACCAAAACAGCTCTGACCCATCGGGGCATGGACTGTACAAGACCTCCGAAGGTGTCCTGTGGTATCATCTAGCACAAAGATGTTAACAACAGATCCTTTAAGCCTGTAAGTTGTGAGGTGGAGCCCCCATAGATTGTACTTGTTTGTCCAGCATATCCCACAGATGCTCGGATGGATTGAGACCTTGGGAATTTGGAGGCCAAGTCAACATCTTCAACTTTCCTCAAACCATTCCTGAACAGTTTTTGCAGTGTGGCAGGGCTCATTATCCTGCTGAAAGAGGCCACTGCCATCTGGAATACCACTGCCATCTGGAATACCACTGCCATCTGGAATACCACTGCCATGAAGGGGTGTACTTGGTCTGAAATAATGTTTAGGTAGGTGGTCCGTGTCAAAGTAACATCCACATGAATGCCAGGACCCAAGGTACCCCAGCAGACTGTTGCCCAGAGCATCACACTCCCTCTGCGGGCTTACCTCATTCCCATAGTGCATCCTGGTGCCATCTTTTCTCCTGGCAAATGATGCACCCGCACCCAGAAGAAATAACAGAAAACATCACTCCTCAGACCAGGTCACCTAATTCCCGGTTCTGATGCTCACATGCCCATCGTAGGCACTTTTGGTCATGGACAGGAGTCAGCATGGGCACTCTGACTGTCCTGTGGCTGTGCGTCCCCATGTGTTGAGTGAGTTCTGATAATTTTCGAACATCTCCAGCACTAACTTTTTCAACTCTATTGTACTACAGTAGCCGTCCTAGCCTTTGACTCCCAACACGCATCAGTGAGCCTTGGGCACCAATGACCTGCTTCACTGGTTAGCCTAATATGTAATGGCACCCTTTACTGGTGCCATTGTAACAAGATAATAAATACAATCAATGTTGTTCACTTCACCTGTCAGTGTTTTTAACGTTATGGCTGATATTATGTATTTCCTATCAGATGTTTCATACCAGTGGTTTACAACAACCTCTTTTATGGGCGTGTTTACAAATTTCAGTGCTTGGGAAACAGTTCTACAACATGTGAGGTGTTGCAGAGGGACGGTGGCCTGATGGTGAGTACTAGCCTGAAAGCGTCTCAGTTGGATTTTATGCTCACGCCGGCTCTATGTAAAGTCTTTCAGTTCTTCCCATGGTTTTGTGGGATTCTTTGTGCAGTTTCATCCCACAGTTGGGAAACGTATAGTGAGGTGTATCAGTGCCTAGGTGCATGTCATGATGAGTAGGCTTCCCATCAAAGGTGTTTGAGCCACCAGACTGGCGAACTTCTTCTCCCCCCCCAAGCTCTGCATACGCTGAACTCCATAAAAACTCATGTTTCAGTATAAACACAAACTTTTCGACCCCACCAAACTTCTGGTATAAATATGTGTATATATTTGACACTTGCATCTTCCTCAGGAAACTAATCAAGAACTACCCCCTGGGATCAATAAAGCTTGTCTTAATCTTAATTGATGCACTATTTTTAAATGTTTTGTTATTTATTCTATTCTGCTGTTAATTTTACTACAATTACTCTGTGTGATGCTTGCGTTAAGAGAACCTACCTCGTTTTGTTGTACACGTGCATAATGACAATAAAGTTGACTTTGACTTTTGACTTTGGCGTGTGGCACAGTCTTCCTGAGACTCCAAACCCACCTCCCCACACCACAACCAGCTACCACAGTACCCTATTAACATTGTACATGGTAGCTAAACTTCCACATTCGTGCAGAATTTTGTGGTTATGGAATGTGATGGATGGTGTAGCATGCCTACATCGTGTGTACTAGAGCTGCAAACAGCTGGTTTGTAACAAGCCTTTTTAGCATGTACATTGTCTCGAACCCCAGCCTTGTGTCTGGGATATTCTCCAGACCTCCTGCCACCATGTTGAATAGGTGGTTAGAGGATTGATGGATGATATTATAGTATACATGAGTATATCTGTTTTAATGCTGCGAAACTGGAACACAATGGGCTTTAAATGTTACATAGGATTAGCAAGTTACAGTGTGGACAGAACAGCATATCTTGTTGCAGTCACTGCAGCACACAAATTAAGGCCACTGCCCCTATTAATATAATCTATCTCTGGGTTAGATAGCATCATTTTGAAAACCTGTTTCCCAGTTCCAACCTTTTGGAGACTTTATCAATTTCAGCTAGGCTTCCTATTGTGACTGTAGAAAATGGCCACACAACAGCATGATTCAAATCTGCACAATGTAAGTGGAATGAGTTTGGAGTGGGGAGTTACATTATTTGATCCTTCAAGGCCAGCCTGGGTCTTTTATTAACCAATCGACTATGGAATTCAAGAAAAAAAAACCCTATTGGCTGTTTTGTAACATTTTGTAACTTCCTACAGCTAACAGAATCAGAATCTTTGACATGTTTTATGAAAAAAAATCACCTATCATGCTGAATTTCCAGGCTTGGAAGACACATCTAGAGACTAGGTCTTTCGTAAAGTTACCAAAGAGTATTTTTGTCGCGACCTCTCTCATCATCCCGTCATGTTCCCATTTGGCCAGCAGAGGTCACTGGCTATCTGTATTCCCCTGAATGTTCCAGCCTTACTGTGTTAATCACTCACACATGCCTCTGGCTGTTACATGTTACCTGCCTACCCTTGCTAGACTCTTTAGTTCGGTCATAGCTGTAATTGGTGTTAGTCTGTGAGTTCCTGGTATAAGTGTTATTTGCGCCTTATATTTTGTGCTTCCTGCATCAGAGATTAGACCTTGTCCCTTCAAAAAACCTTAAGGGGTCAAACAAGAGGTAAGGAAGAACAAATTTATCTCTGTTATTGTTTGTCTGAACCATAATAAAGCCTCCTCCATTAAAGCCGAAGCCCCCGCATGGCTCGTCACACCCTCCTGGTGTTCAATCATGATGATCTTCCTATAGTTTGATGGCTCTTGATTTTCATATAGTCCTAAGGATGTATGGGACATTGAAGATTTGAAGCCAGAAATGTACAGCATATGGGCAAGAATATTGGGACTTCAGGCCATTACACCTACAGGAACTTTTATGACATCAGATTCTAAATCTACAGGCATCAATATGGAGTTGGTTCCCCCCCGTGGCTATAACAGCTAACAATGATACCCCATACCATTACCCCTCCTCCACAAAACTGTACAATTGGCACTATGCATTCAAGCAGATGACATTCTCCTGGCATCCGGCAAACCCAGACTAGTCCATCAGAATCGCCAGACAGAGAAGTGTGATCCATCACTGCACAGGACACGTTTCCACTGCTCCAGATTCCAGTGGTGACGTGGTTCATACCCCTCCATCTGACCCTTGGCACTATGATTCATGATGTGAGGTTTGCATGCAGCTGCTCGGCCATGGAAGCCCATATCATGAAGTTCCCAGTGCAAAGTCTTTGTGTTGGGGTTAATGCCATAGGAAGTTCAGAACTCTGCAGTGATTTCCAGTAGACCAGTAGTGACTTTTATGCACTATGCGTCTCAGCACTCTGCGATCCCACTGTATTATGTTACATGGTCTGCCGCTTCATGGCTGAGATTCTGTTGTTTCTAAACGCTCCCACTTTGCAATAGTACCTCTTACAGTTGATTGGGAATGTGTGACAGGCGTAGAAATTTCACGAACTGACTTAGTGCAAAGGTGGCATCCGATGACAGTAGCACACTTGAATTCACTGAGCTCTTCAGAACAACCCAGTCTTTCACAAATATTTGTAAACCTGACTGCATGGGTAGTTCTTATGTTACTGTAAGAAGGCATCTGACATATGCCTTTGGGGCTCAATTTGACCCCAGGGTAGGTGTGTATGTGCTTGATTTTATACGCCTGTGGCAGTAGGTCTGAATGAAACGCCTGAATTCAATGATTGAGAGACGTGTCTCAATACATTTGTCCCTATACTGTAGTATGCATTTGGGGGTTATGAAATATTTAACAATAAAGGAATGTTGTTTTAAAAAGATGAACTCAAACTGAATGAGCAGGAGAGTTCACCTTGATTTTCACAGAAATTAAAAAATTAATTCATACAATCTTCTACATCTCAAATAATATTGAAGGATGGAACATATTTATGTAATTTCTACATATTTTCCAACAAAGTGTAAAGACTAATGCTACATTTTTTAAAGCATAAAACATGACAGTTTTCCCGGTTATGGGACGTGTATTTCCTTCGGATAAGCTAGACATAAAATATTATACATAAACAAGAAGCGTTTATCTGGCTTCCTACCTTCCAGCCAGCCTGCTGAACTTTTGAAGCTGACAGTTTTCTTTAATCATTTCATTTGTGCGTCATTAGCTTGGTTAAAATAGGCCTTAATTTCAGAAAAATGCACAACCTATGTTTAGGGCATTGTGAGTGCAGGCTGATATAAGAAAGGCTGAAAAACATTACTTATTGTCTGCAACTAATAATTTAGCTACCGGAATTAGAATTAAAAATCCATTTAGTGGATGCTTTTATCTAGGCTACTTAGTAGTGTGGAAGGACAATGCTGGAAATGCACATAATGACAAATGTGCAAGAATATTTCTCAGATGTGTTCAGCTGATTACGTTTGGGGAATTAATGTATTCTGAAATTAAGAGAAGGGGTACGAAGGGTGCTTTGAAATCTGTCATTTAATCTACAAATGAAGAATTATTATTACATCTGAATGAGCGGTTTGGAAAATGGATAGATGGATGAATATTATAATACTTTTTTATATGTATCATTATAAAGCGGTTCTAGGAAGGTAAAGGGGTAATTGTTCACATTATAAAACCAGAAGGTTTTTAAACCATTTGCATTTTTACGTATGGAGAGTAGGGTTCGTATTTTTATTCTTTTTAGAATTAGGAATTCCGGTACGGTGTGGGGGGGTTGGGAATTGACAGACATGGCAGCCAGCTGTGAGGAAATTAATGACGATGGAGGTATAATGGAAATCAAGGCATCCTCAATCGTTTCGAGCAGCAGGGAAGCTACAGGTGTGGAACGCGACCATCTGAACACTGCGCTCGCAAGTCAACTCAAAACGAACGGCACTGCACTACGAATGACAGCCACATGGCGCAGTTTTGGAGAACTACGTGTTTACGATTGTGTTTTGTTTGCTTTCCTGGCTCAATTGGACGGCTGAACCTGCAACGTGTTCATTTTATCAAACATGGTAGAGGCCGAAGATTTGCACTTACACATGTAACACTGCAAGGAATTCGCAAACACAAGATCCTAGCACTGCGCTGGGGACCGCTGGTTTACTATCAGGCAGGTAGCGCATCAACGTCTTCGATTAGCACATGTACTTAGAATGATAAGTGACGGTCATCAGATGGTCCCGGGGAAATGTGACTGGGCAATGCTGCTCCGCCCCAATGACGTGGGGCCGGTCGGCCACGCCCCTCCTGGCTCTCACAAGTGATGTTAAATGCAGGTCTGTCAGATAAATGGGAATATGGAGCTGCCCTTTATCGTCATTTCATTGTTTAATGGATTCTGAACATACATAGTAACCACACCATTCACATTTTGTTTCTTGTAAACTAGCAACTTCATACCCCTTCCCCTGTTCTTATCACCATTCTTTTCACTTTTTGGAGGAAACTTATATTTTACTAATCTGTTGCATTCGTTTCCCATATCGGTTATATAAATGTCGATTCCACCCTTAAAGAGTAGTGGATTATTACTAACAAAGCCAGCATGGCAGGCACAAACTGACAACAATCAAAATAAGGTGCCGGCGAGTAGAATGGATCCGTGCCGTTTCACAGTTGGAAATCTCCAGTATTCAACACCCCCAATTCTATCTCTTTAAAAAAACGAGAAAAATATGTTAACAATGATGTGATGTATTTTTATATACTGACCTTCCCCACTCCATATGCAGCCATCGATACTGATTATATTTTGACGCCTGAAGTGATATTTTCTTCGTGGCTTTTACTCATTTCTTTGAGGGTGTTAAAGTTGCACAATAAGCGTCATCTCATGAGACATTGCTGGAATTGTGCCAGGCTTCGGTGTTTCATCCTTATGAAGCCGCTGAGGGGTTTGGCCCCATTGGAGTGTTCGCATCGGACATTTGGGTAGATGAGGTGGGCACTGACTGACAAAAATGCGCTTTGCTTGCTGGACCGTACTGGCTCCTGAATATTGGATACATTTCGTGTTGCGGGCTGGAATGCGTGGTACATGAGGGTGCTTCAATTTACCCCTTGGAGGCACAGATAATTTCTGGGGGACCCCCAGGCAGTCCACAATTTTTGCTAAACATCAGCTCCTTACACACCGGTACTGGGAATTCAGTGTTCTGGACGGCTTGCTTGATTGTTTGGTTCAGGTGTTCTCGGGGCACGGAGGACTGGGTTGAGGAACACTGGTTTAGGGAACGAAAATATACACAATAACCAATAATCACAATAAGCAATGGGGCTGTGGTTTCCAGTTCAGCCGGAAGCACCTGTTCCCTCAAACAGGCAAGTCTATTATCATAGATGGCAGCAGAACCTTGAGAGTAGTAGTCCTCCAACTTACAACCTGTTCTGAGAAAACGTGTACAAATGACTTGGCCTTCACTTTCTGCTTGACCTTCTCCCCAGTACAGGCTTTAGGTTGCAGCAATCAGTGGCTGCCACTAATGGCCTGTTGGTACTCCTTGTGGTAACTGTGAAGCAACCACCATTACTGTTGGCTTGTGCGGTGTTGACTGCCCCCTGCTGGTGAACAGTGGATTGCCAGAAGACCATCAAGTCTAACTGGGTTGTCCTAAAAATATAAAATCTTCCCAAGCCATCTGATATTACAGGAGAAGCCTCATTCAACCCGCTCATCTATATTCATTTGTTCATCTTCTTTTCTAGTGTGTGCATGCCTAGTTCGCCTTTTTCGGTGTTGACTTGAAGTGGGGCAAAGGCAGAGATGTGTCAGAAAAATAACTTTCATTATTATGAAGACAAAGCGTACCGTTTGTGGGAGAATGTGTTGTCAAATGAAGAATCATCATTTCTCAGGATTCTATTTTCTGGACTAAGACCTGAGTACCCAGCCCAGTGGGGGGGATGCGGAAAAGAAAACTGCAATCGACACCGCAAAAGCACTTCAAAAAAAAAAAAGGAATAGAAATTATGGCATGAAACATTGCTGAAATTTGTCAATGTCAACAGAACTGCTGTCCTCCTTACCAGAAGGGACACCTCTGGGCAGTGTTTCTCAACTGGGTCCTTGGGTTCCACCAGGTGGTCCACATTTTTGCTCCGTCCTATACAGTAGCTTCCTACCAGACCGTCCACATCTTTGGTCTCTTCCAGCTACCAGTAGGGTGAACTGTCTGGGGGGGGGGGGGGGGGGGGGTTTGAGAAGCATTTTCTAGAGACAGTGCTCACTGCTCAGGTTATTGCAAAAATAGGCGTGGCCTAAGGCAGAGGTCTGGCAATGGTAGTCAGAAAGCAGGATGGTTTACAGAGGGAGCATGAACACTTTTTTAAGACTGTAAATCCTCGGCGGGCTCTTCATGACGCCCCAGAGCCCAATGTTTCAGCGCTTAAAGACTTATTGTGCTAACAGCTTAAATAGGGCCAAGGAAGCCCGGAATGTTGTTGCCTCCAGGATTGAAAACAGTTGGAAAGTGCTCCTAGAGTAAAGATTACAAGATGGTGCTGGACTTTTTTTAGGGGGGATAGGATTAAAAATGAATCTGAACTCAAGTTCTTTGTTGTTGGGTTGAGTCAAGCCCATAGCATGTCTGTATTGGGGAAGCGGCTGCTGAATACTAATGGATTGTTAGGGCAGTGAAATGAAATGAAATGAAACACAAAAACTGGAATAGCAATAAGGTATGTATGTGTGATTCGATGATGGATAGCTGTGGTCACACATATTACCACGTGGTTGCCAGTCCCATATATGTTGTAATACAGAGGTGGATTGTTCAGGTCCAGAAAGTAAAAATCCAGACCAAGATATAGTTTCAACTAACCAGTTGAATACAAAGAATCATAGATTGCTCAGCGGGGATTGGTTTGCTGGAAGCTCCGTAACACTGCGTAGTTTATCTAGCATTTAAGATCAGTCGTTACTGACTATTTCTCGAACACCTTCGTAACTAAGGTAGTTTGTAATCTCGCTTGTAAATTTTATAAATGCCTTGATACACTCATTATTTTCTGTGTTGTTCTTTATTTGAACATTTGCTTGCTGTCCTGTCATAGAGACACAGAGCTCACCCAAAAAATCACAAAAAACATATTAACACTTTTTTGGACAACATAATGACGATGATGATTACTGTATATGATAAGAGGTCAATGTTGCAATATAAAACTATATTGATAGCTATAAATTATCTCAAAAAGGTTTACTGGTTTAACATCTGTATGCAATTTAAGTACATAACAGGGTTGTGAAACATTCAGAATTTAGAATGAAAATCAAATAGTTGAAAACCAGAGTGCAGAATCACAATTTCAATGTGAATTTAAGGAAGTAGAATTAAAATGGAATTGATTTCACATAAATCCATATACATGGAGCAGCTATAGCAATACAGCTTAATATTTCAATATAAAATTAAACAGCATGTCTCTGACTGATATTCAGAATTAGGCCTAAATTATGCCACATTTCAAGTGGCACCTATAGAATAAACAAAGAGCACTTCATACAGTAATACAAGTGACCCTATCACAGCCCTATCCATATTAAAAACCATGGATACTCGCAAGAAAACCTAATGTAGACTCCCCACAAATTAAGAGTTAAATGCAAAAACCATTAACATTTCCTACGTGAAAGGGACTTTGAGGACCAACATAAATGCATATTGTTACATAAGGCTAAATCAATTACACAGTTTTTTTTCCTTACAATCATGCAGTAAACTTCACTCAGTACATACATTTACCATCTAGAAAGTAAATCATTTATGTTTTGCTAGAATAAATGGCGTTCCTTTGTTGTGTGATTGCGTTAAGTTTCTTTGAATTGAAATGGATTGACTGTCATGGTGTGTTTGCTGGTGGCTGGTTATTGGTCACATTAGGTATCCTCTACAAAGTACCTGTTGACTCCAGTGTTGAATATCCAAACCGTGGCTGAGGAGATTACCCTATATGGACAAATGTATTGGGACACACCTCTTTATCATTGAATTCAGGTGTTTCATTCAGACCCATTGCCACATAATATAATCAATATAAAATCAAGCACATAACCATACAGTCAGGTTTACAAACACTTGTGAATGAATGGCTCGTTCTGAAGAGCACAGTGAATTCAAGCCTGGTACTGTGATAGGATGCTACTTTTCCAATAAGTCAGATTCCAGTAAGTGGAATTTCTTCCGTGCAATATATTTCATGGCCAACTGTACAGTAAGTGGTATTATTGCAAAGTGGAAGTGTTTAGGAACAACAGAAACCATGTAAACTACACTGTTATCTACCTATACCCATGCGATCAACTTTTCTAAACTATTCCTTCAATACTCAAAAAGAGAGGACATGATTCTTTGATGTACTGTACTGTGGGGTATGTAACAGAACGGGGTCACCAGGTGCAGGGGCACATAGCCTGTAACGTGGTCAACGCTCTGTTGACTCATGAACCGCAGAAGGAGCAGTTGACTCAATAACATCACAAACAGCGATGCCAAGTGTCGGATGCAGTGGTGTAAAGCACGTCGCCACTGGACTCTGGAGCAGTGGAAACGTGTTTCCTTTGGAGTCACAAATCACACTTCTCGGTCTGGCAGTGTGATGGATGAGTTTGAGTTTGGCGGATGCCAGCAGAATGTTACCTGCCTGACTGCACTGCGCCAGCTGTACAGTTTGGTGGAGGAGGGATAATGGTATGGGCTTGTTATTCAGTGGTTGTCCTCGGCCCCTTAGTTCCAGTGAAGGAAACTCTTAATGACATTTTGCACAATGCTATGCTTCCTACTTCGTGGGAACAGGTTGGGGAAGGAAGGCCCTTTGCTTTGTCCTGTATAGCTCTTGCTGTAACAGTAAAGTCCTTAAAGACTGGGGCCTTTTTTTCACTACACCAGGTACTGAACTTTTGGTACTTCAAGGTATTGGTTTTCCACTGCTCTAAAAACTGGTACCGGCACCGGATGACATCACAGCACAAGGTATTTTGTTCTGAAATCGAAATATGACTGTAGTATTTTATATAGCTTGGCAATGTGCAATATTAATGCAATGATACAATTCTTACACCGCTAGTCAGCTATATTAAAATAAGGCTTTTTCTTACTTATAATTCTGCATGGACATTATAGCCCCGGGGGTTAAAGTTTTGCTAAAATATTTTTACACTTACTCTGTCATACGAAAAAAACTTAGCAAGCTTTGCGATTTTAATAATTATTCCTTTTATAAATTCTTATATGTTTGAAAATCGGTTTAAAGTTTACCTCCACTTTTTTTTCATAAGCGCTGCATACGTTCTCCAAGACAGTTATAATAATTTTCATCCTTTCCACTGAAATCACTCGAAGACATGAGAAATTTCTGAACAACGTTTGGTTTATTTATTTTTAATATTTATTACAACTAAATCACATCGCTAGGACAACCCGGGAACAGGGCTGTATTTGTATATTCAACAAAATACTTTTTAATTTCTTGTCATGCCATCTGGATCTTTCTGTTGTATATGTTCTTACAACTAATTTTTTTTTCTACCTTCCTTTATCAGTTTGCAGCTGTTTTCACTGCGCTGTTTGTATTGTGTTTCAGTGGCAGGCTATTTGAATAACCAATCGACAAAGAAAGAGTTTGAAGTCCCAACCCAAAGTACCGAAGTACCAAAGAAGTTCCCCCAGCTGGTTTGGTACTTTCGGTACTGGAACTTTTGGTACTGGTACTCGACCGGAAGTCAATGGAAAAGCGAGGGTATCTAAAGGACCATACTTTGTGCAGTGGAAAAGTTCCCTTGGTTGAGTGAGTTTGTTGTAGAAGAACTTGACTGGCCCGCAGAGAGCACTGATCCCAACCCCACTATGTACCTTAGGGATGAACTCGAATGGAGATTGTCAGCCAGGCCTTCACATCCAACATCAGTGCCTGACCTCACAAATGCTCTGGATGAATAGCCAAAAATTGTCACAGACACGCTCAACAATCGTGTGATATGCCTTCCCAGGAGATTGGCAGCTGTTCTAGCTTGTGTACCAAAGAGGGGACCAACCCCATATTGATGCCTTTGCATTAAGAATGGGATGCCATAGAAGTTCTTGTAGGTGTAATGGCCAGGTGTCCCAATATCTTTGTCCATATAGTGTATAACACCGCACATCAAAGAACATTGTTGTAGAGCATGTTCTGAGCATGCAGAAGATGCGATTCTGGTACATGCACAAGTCCTCAGAGGTCTAAGCTTTTCCCCTGACTGCTGCTTTGCTGTTATTGCTCTGTGCACAACACTGCACAACACTGCAATAATAATTTTAATAAAATAAATTTTTAGCCACCTCCTCAATAAGTTGTTTTAACGCTTCATTTTCCTGTTGCTACTCAGCATTGTGCTTTTTCTCAAGGAAGCAATATCACATTTTGAGCCCATTGATATATTTTCAAGGAGTAGGTCCATTTATGGGGGTGGGACTGTGGTTAGCACTTTTGTCTCATACCTCTGGGACCCGGGTTCGAGTCCCCCCCCCACTGCTTTGTGTGTGGAGTTTGCATGTTCTCCCCATGTCATCGCGGGTTTCTCTGTGGGTACATTGGTTTCCCCCTATAGTCCAAAAACATGCTGAGATTACTTGGAGTTACCAAAGTACCCATAGGTGTGCATGTGTGAGTGTGCCCTGCAAAGGGTTGGCATCCCATCCTGGGTTGTTCCCTGCCTGGACCCCAACTCCCCTGAATAGGGTAAGTCGTTTTGGAAGATGAATGGAAGTTAATTTATTTTGGTCTTAATTTTTGTATGCTGTCATGTGTTTTTGCTAAATTTCTTTTCTTTTACCATTTGCATGTGTCTGTGACAGTCATATACTATATTTCACAATTGAAATACATGAGATGTTAACAGTCCGCTTTTCTCACATTGAGTCCGGGGAGCCAACAAAACACTATTTAGTTTGTTTGTTAATTTTGGGATAACAAAGTGTTTGGGGAAATACTTGCAAATCTCACTTGTTCTTTATATGCATCTTTACCTTATTCGTTATTCTTCAGATCGATTGTTATGGGAAACTCATGGTTTGGTTGAAATGAAATCTTGGCCTGGATTTTTACTTTCTGGACCTGAACTATCAACCTCTGTTCTGATACTTATACAGCAGTGGTAAGTGGCTCAGTGGGTTAGGCCTGTGATCAGACAGTTGCTGGTTAAAAACCCAGATTTTGCAAAATGGTTTCATCACCAGACTCTTAACCTCAGTTACTCCACGGATCAGCTGACCCTGCACTCCCAGTTTTATGTCTGTCTGGATGTGCTAAATAAATGCAATGTAAATGATATGTTCAAAATGTGGAACTTTGCAGTAGGAATCTTTTGACCTGTGAAGAAGTTTGTTTTTTGGCAAGTAGTTTTTTGATGTTTAAAACGCATCGGCTCCGTAGGATATGAAAGAGTCTTGTGAATATGAACTTGCAGTGTGTTGTTTTGTTAGCAGGTAGGAAGGGAAGAAACTCTGTATGATGCAAACTAAATAGACCAGAGAGAGGGAGCCAGGTGTGTCCAATTATTTCTACAAACTTGGAGCCATTAAATGCGTTTTTCACATTTTCCACCCTCTATGGCTGAACAGCTGTGAGTTTCGTTCTGTTGCACGGATTACGATGGGGGATTCGGCTCTATAGAAAGGACCAGGACACATGCTCACTGAAGCTTTTACGAGCTACCTGGTACTTGAAAGGTACATATTTGCGATTGTCTGTTGGAGATGCGCGAAAAGGAGATTAGAAATTGCAAACAACTCAACAGTTTGATCATATCAAGTTTAAGGAGCACTGCGAAGACCAGCCTTATTTAATAACCTCAAGTTCTTTATTTTCAGGAATATTAGATCATTAGCAGACTATTCAAACCAGCTTGCTCATTTACATATATTAATTATTAAAGGATGGTGGAAGTTTATTTCATGCTGACTTCATAAAACTTTATTCGGAAGTTGATTCTCAAGCATATAATGTATAAAATATGTTCTTTGTTCTGATCTTAATTGATCCCTACCTGGTTTACATTTGTATCCATATGTTCTTGAATTACTCCTAATTGAAATGAGTGTATTAAGTATTAATATGGAGCTCCCACTGCCCCTGTCTTGGATAAATGGTTGGAATATGAACAGACTCTTGCCTCTGCCAAGCCAGCGCACCGTCTCTGGGCGCGGCCATCTTTCAACATTCTCCTTCTCCCACATCGCAGGCTATTGGTGGGGCAACACAGATCGGCAGAAATTGTAACCAATCGTGGGTCCTAGAGCAGACAGAAGATGACAAATGGCAAACCGGGAGAAAACCAAAACGCAAAACACATAGGCCTACATGCGTACACATAACACAGGGGAACTTTGTGGGACTTCATGTCTACTGTTAACTTAAAATACCCTCTCTGACTAAGAGTCAAACTGATTAATGTTTCATATCTGCCTTTCTAAATGCTATGTTACTCGTGTGCCAAGATGAAAGATTTGAAACTTTCTGTGCACAAGTACTACTCTTCCACAAAGGACACCGCAGTACATGCACACATAACTGCTGTATTTCTGTATATTACTATTACTGTACTCTGCACTTGCCCATGCTGAATTTCATTTCCAGAGTGTCCACCCACTCCCTAATTCCAGTCTGCTACGGCACCTAATACGCGTGAAAGTTTAGGTTTCATCCACATCACGGGAGGTTAGAAGAAATTAGATTTCTCATCCATTTGAAGGTACCCATCATGTTTCACTCTTATCCTTTTATTCTATTAAATGCTGACATGCTGTAAAATAGGGGGGGGGGGAATCCCATCTGCCCCAGCAAGTATGTTTTCCACTTAATTAACCGTCACCCCGATTTCGAAAATGAAATTTTCGACGTACTTAAAAACCTTTGGCCCTTTATCTGTTTTCCTTTTTCCTGATTATGATGACAAGCAATTGCACAAACAGCTTGGATTTCAGTGGATTTTAACTTAATTCTATATGGCGTTTTAATAGCATGTCCGCGGTGATGTATAGCTGAGGGATCTGCGTCTGCGTTCGGGAGTTCGGCAGATTGAATCCTGGCAGAATGATCGCACATCTTTTAAGCCCTTCACCCCTGAAATGTTTCTGGGCACCTGGTAAATTATTGACCCTGCACTTCGGAACCTAAGCTTCAGCCTATCCTATATATATATATACATACATTTTCTCATTTATCTGATGCTTTTACCCAAAAGTTACAGCAGAGTTTCAGTCGGTCTGTGCTCCCTAGACTCGAACTTTGCATTGTAACTCTCGACTAAAGCTACATGAACCATATATAATGTCATTTTCTTTGAGGGAGCAAGGCTGAAATATTCCAAAATCCCTTTGAAACCTTGAATATATATTTTTGAGGTGCAGACGTTATGAGGCGAGCAGTGGCTTCCTGTTTCTAGTTGATCTCGTGTTGACCTGGCGCTCAGTGTGCCTGTGAGATTATAATGTTACAGTTGGTACAAGTCACTCGGCAGCTCAGGAGGAGAAAAAAAAAACAAACAGAAGAAAACGAAAGCAGGAAATGCGTCGGAGCTGACTGGTTCGGGAGCCGACATCTTTCTGCTGTGAGCGGCGAGACGAGAGGCCGGCCCTCATGTGGCGAGACGGACGGCTCGTTGGAAATGTGTCATAGCAGCACCTTCTTTCAACCTGGCGGGCTGGAACCGGGCCCTTTCTTGTCTCCTGGCCATTTATCGGCATGCTTGAGTGCGATGCACATTTTGTCCAAAGTGTGAACTGGAAAATGATCACGCTCGTTCAATATTGTTCCTCACACATGGAGCAAATCGGTGCATTCAGAGCTAAGCATATGTTCTCTGCTGCATACAGATATTAATACAAGCAACAGCTAACCAGCCCGGACATCAAAAAAGCAAGCCACTTAGTGATCTTTCCTTAATCTGTGCAATTTAGGGCTATAAATTTTTTATCTCTCTCGGAACCCTCGACTCTGTCCCGCAGGAGATATTGTAGGAATCATTTTTTGATTAGGTTTTTAAAATTATTTCTCTTAATCTCTTTGAAAAAGAATCTCTGGATAAGTGCTTCCAAAAGCACTTGGCTGTGGTAGGAACAAGGCACCACTCCAAATGGGATCTGGACCCGTAGAAAACACTTACCCTTTAGCTCAGTATTCCCCAGTCCAGTCCTCGAGGACCCCCACGTTTTTGCTCCCTCCAAGCTCTGTGGATTGTCTGGCAGGGAGCAAAACATGGACCAGCCGGGGGTCCCAAGGACCAGATTGGGAAACACAGCTTTAGCTAAAAAGCAGAGAATCTGCAAAACAGTGTGATGCAAGTGATTTGCTTACTGAATCAAAAAAGTTTTCGATAATATTTTAACACTGTTAAATGGGATATGTATAAAGGGGAATGAATAATAAATGTGTTTGTTCTCCACACAAAAGCATATTTAAAATGTTTAGTACAATAGAACATTTTATGAAAACACATCACAATGGTAGGTGTAGAGTCACCAATAGATGCTTTTGGCAATGTATAGTGTATTGGAACACTCCACCAAATCACTCAATTCAGGTGTTCCAATCACTTCCATAGCCACAGGTGTATAAAATCAAGCACCATGCAGACTGTTTCTACAAACATTTTGCGAAAGAATGGGGTCACTCTCAGGAGCATTCAAGTGTGGTGCAAGACCTGTGCAAGTCCAGTTGTGAAATTTCCTCACTACTAAATATTCCATGGTCAACTGTTAGTGGTATTATAACAAGGTGGAAGAAACTGGGAACAACAGCAACTCAGCCACAAAGTGGTAGGACACGTAAAGTTCTCCTACGTGTTTTGCATTTTGGTTTTCTCCCGGTTTGCAATTAAATTCTCCCCAGATGAGCTTGATCGGCCAAACGGCCTCCTCTAGTTTGTAAATTTCTTATGTTCTTATGTAAAATCACAGAGTGGGGGCAAGCTAGTTTAAGAACAGTGTGTGCTGAGCAGCTGCATCCAAGCCTTCCATCACCAAGTGCGATACAAAGCGTCGGATGCAGTGCTGTAAAGCACGCCGCCACTGGACTCTAGAGCAGTGGAGACATGAATCATGTTTCTCTGCCTGGCAATCCGATGGGTGAGTCTGGGTTTGGCGGTTGCTAGGAGAACAATACTTGCCTGACTGTATTGTGCCAAGTGTAATATTTGGTGGAGGGGGGGTTATGGTGTGGGGTTGTTTTTCAGAGGTTGGGCTTGGCCCCTTAGTTCCAGTGAAAGGAATTCTTAATGCTGCAGCATTCAAAGGAGTTTTGGACAATTTCATGCTCTCAACTTTGTGGGAACAGATTGGGGATGGCCCCTTCCTAATCCAACATGACAGTTCACTAGTGCACAAAGCAAGGTCCATAAAGACATGGGTGAGCGAGTCTGGTGTGGAGGAACTTGACTTGCCTTGCACAGAGCCCTAACCTCAACCCGACAGAACACCTTCGAGCAGAGACTGTGAGCCAGGCCTTCTCGTCCAACATCGGTGTCTGACCTCACAAATGCTCTCCTGGAAGAATGGTTGAAAATTCCCATAAACACACTCCTAAACCTTGTGGATAAGCCTTCGCAGAAGAGTTGAAGCTGTTATAGCTGCAAAGGGTGGACCAACTCCATATTAAAGCCTATGCGTTAAGAACGGGACGTCACTAAAGTTCATGTGTGTGTGTAAAGGCAGGTGTTCTGATACTTTTGGCAATATAGTGTATTTAAATATATGGACAGCAATGTATACTGTAGATATATAGATCTACTATATAATTTACCAGTAATTTCCTAGTCTTTGGGAAAAAAACTTGGCATAACTGTGCAGCAGTAGTTCTAATTAAAAGCAGAGAAGCACATTTATTTCCACACGTGATCTTTTGAAATAGTTAATTTGTTATGCGGGTGTCATGGTTTATTGTGAAAAAGGTGGCTGCTTGCAGCTGGAGAAATAACGTTTTTTTTAAAAGCATTTTCCATTATATCAACTGTGTGTTATTGTCCCCCTTTTCAGCTTCTGGTTTCCAAAGCAACAGTGGCAGCCATTATAGGGTGTGTGTGTCATAATGTCCCGCTTCCCCAGCATTCAGTAAAAAGGCAGGCTGACATTTATTATAGGCACAGAGTCCAGCTTGCACTGAGGTGGGACGCGTGACACCGAGGATATGGGAGAATGGAGAAAGCGGGAGTTACCTTTGAGTTCAGAGCTCAGTCTCCTGCTCACGAAAACACCAGTGACCCTCACGACTGGGCACCAGGATGCGGGCTGTGCATTTTTATCAGCCCATTTCCCTTGAAGGTCGGATTTTTAAAAGGAAAAAAGAGGAAAACGCAGAAGAATCCGGCACTCAGGCCTTGGACTTAATTACCTTTATTCCATAAAACATACATTTCCTATTTCCATTAATGCTGTGTTTCGACCTTTGTTACTCACTTATCATTTTACCGCTTAATGACTTGCACTGCAGCCTCAATTGGTTATTAGTGCAAATTAATTTGACTGAAGTTCCACAAGTGGACTAATTGTCATTCTTTTCAAGTGCCTATAAACACTCCTACCCAATGCCTCTCTTGCTATTTCACTTCTCACAACCTCCTTCCAAATATCACCCACTTGTAATCCAGAGTGTGGGCTCCACCACCCTCTGTCCCCGACCCCCCCTTCACTGCCAAATAGAGCCATAAGACTTAGTGCTTCATCACTGAATGAATGGAAACTATATGACAAAGACACTCAGAAGGAACAAAGGCTATGAAGAACTTGGGGGGGGGGGGGGGGACAGACCAAATAAATCACAGCGAACACAGAGACTGAATCCCCCTCCACACAATATACACATTGTAATTTCATAGTATTCATGGATATGAAGTGCAGGGAGGTGAATGTTGTTTTGCATGTGATGTAATGCATGTGTTTTAAAATCATGTGTTATACCCACAGTGGAAATTCCAATGGCTTGATCTGCTGAAAAATGACATCTGGCCTTTCCTTGGATCCACCGAAGATCTGCAGCGTCCGGACTGTGGCCAGATACAACCAACTGTCCCTCAAATCACAGCTCATCCTTCGCAGTGTCAGAGAGTTAATCCAAGTGGCCCTTTCCATCTGTGTTTTAGCCTCTAAGCATATTTGTATTGATTTTCATGGCTTGCGCCATCTGTTGAGTGTAGCATGTCAAACTCTGCTGACCATCATTATCTTGCTTGAATGTCCATTATGGATCAGTCACATGTTCGCACATCTGCTATTAAAGAAAGTATGGTGTTGCACAGTCGTTGGCCTGTTGCATGCATCCCGCCATCATCGAGCTTCTCCTCTGGACACGGTGCGATGCCCCTAATGTGAGTGCAGTCACGGGCAACTGTGAAACCTGAAAAGACCAGGAATGCCAGTTACCGCCGGATAGGGTTTGCCGGGGTGCGGCTAATCCGATGATTAGTCTTCTTGCCGAATGTGGATCATGTACTGGGTTAATCACACCCCAGGTCCATTCCGGAGATTTGTTAGTGTTCGTATCATTCACCTTTAAGCGAGCGCAGAGCTTTAACTATGGGTCACTGGCCTTACCTCCCGCATCAGAATAATGAATTTCACGCACTAAGACTCCAAAGAAAGAGTATTTAATAGAACAGAAGAACAATTATCACTATCTACTAATTCTGCAAGCAAAATTACTACAACACTTTTTTTGTTACCTTTTGGCAAAGTGTCCAGTGCACCAGGATTTAGGACTCTTGGTTTCAAAAGCTTTATTGTCATTTGTACAATTACACTGGAATACTTGCTTGCGTACCTGCCTGCAAACTTAAACAACATGCAATTCAGTTCAATTTACGCTTATATGGTGTCTTTCATAACAGAAGTCCTAAACAAGCGTGTGTAGCAATCCGTTATTACATCGGTTATATAGAATGGTACATGAAGCAGGGGAAAGGAAACAACCGAACAAGAATCCAAGTAGCGAGTGGCGAACCGTGATGTCGTGGGTGTGGCCCACCTCTGAGGGCCCAGATTTGATTGGTTGCCCTGCCCAGCTTTGGGCACGCTAGCAAGGTTAAAAAAAAAAGAAAAAAACTGAGAAAATGAGCCTGCTTTTTAAAAAGCAAAGTGTAAACTGTGGTCGTGGTTAGAGTCCGTCAATGAGTCTGTTCTCCATGCAGGTCAATGTGAGTCAGCAGATTGTAGGCGACACCCACAATGTCACAGTTTGTACCGATGTAACAATGAAGAATGAATAATGATAACAGGACAGTGAACAATAGCATGCAAATCACAGACAATACATATATGATATACTATACCAGCAACACACAATATGCATACAATAACATACAAGTAGGACAATAAAATGCTGAGGTTAAAGTTGCAGTGGTTGATCGATATCAGTGGTGACTGGCTTTGAGTGAGGACCAATCATTGCCCAGAACACAGGTCCGGGCGTTGCCATAACTGCAGTCATCGCAGTTCGTGGAATACAGGAATGGAGAGCAGGATGAAGTTGGACCCTTTCGGCAACGATGAGTTCTGAGGGTGACAGAAAGCGATCGTTGCTGTTTTCCCATGTAGTACACTGTTATTTCTTGCCCTGGCAGAATCTGTTCCATTAGACCATTCGAAAAGGTCCTTTGACAGAGTGTCGGGAACAGAGTGCATTTTCTGTTTTCTGAGATCAATAATAGCAATCTGGACAAGGACCAGTCTTTTTTGTTTTTTTTGCTGAGTGTCGCTGGCTAATCAGTTATGCCCATAAAATTGTCGATCACCTGGAGAAAATAATTATGACGGTTAGTTTTTACCATGGAGTTTTCTCGGGATCGCAGTAGCATCTGTTCGGGGTGAGGGAGGCGGTTGCCGAAACTGTCCCTAAATCCAGCACAATTTTCTTCCTCATGTTCCCAGGCTTTCCGTCAAGGAGGCAGGAGCGAATGGACGTGGGATGACTGGGGGTGTGGAGACTCCCCAGCCGTAGATGGGGAGGCGACTGTGAAATTGGAAAAAGTGTTCTCCTGACTGATGAATACTTTCACCAGTCAGTAAGAGGATTACTTGGGTCGAATTAAGTTAGAATGCACACAAAAAAGGGATGTAGACGTGCCTGAAGGAATCTCGGATTTATTCGCACAATTGAGCCATCATGCATTAACAGACGATGCATGCAGGTTGAGAACGAGAAGGTAGGAAGTATAAAAAAAAAACGACGTACAAAACGTTGTACAAAGCGCGTGTGCGTCACGCATATGGCTTGTAAAATAGCAGCTGTAAATTTCCGTACACTTGCATGAAGACGTAAAAAAAGAGGTCCACTTTGGCGACAGCTGCAGAGAGCTTGAAGATTGATAGAATGGCAGAAAATTGCCAATGTGCTTTAAGTAATGGCCTGAAAAGGTACTGTTAGCCTGGGGAGAAGGAAAAAATACCAAAAAAATCACTTTCGGAGGAAAAGGCCTGTTTGATGTGAGAACCAAAGTGCCCTGCTCCATTTTTCCGTGTAATTATATGCGGTAAAGTGAGGCGTTAAAATATATAATGCTTATATATTGTTCTGGTTTTATTCATAGCTATTGTATTATTTTGTCTGTGACAAACAATAAATAGCAACAGCAGTCATACAGCAGAGACTGAAACTGCTAGTAGGAAGTGCAGGACAGAGCAGGTGGGATAGTTAGGATACAGTACAGCTTGTCCTTTGCTGCAGTAATTGTGATTGGAGGTTAATGTGATAAATGCAGGTGCCAATCATTTGAATCATAAGATCAGCAAACCTTAATTGCTATGTTTCGTAGTTTGTGATTTGGTGACACTTTTCTAGACAATGTCGTGTTGGCCAATTAAAGATATTGTTACATGAATGAGCAAATGAGACTTTTAGTTCATCCTCCTTATAATGCGACGCGACTCGGTTTCTTTTAACAAGGCTACCTGGTTATATGTTAGGTAGTGCAGCTAAATGTAATTTAAGGAGACTTTCAGTGTGTATGTTAGATTGTGCATTTATGCTTCTCCCAACTAGCCACTGCAGGAAGTAAGCCTCTCTCTAGCTAGGTGCAAAAGTAAAAGACAGGAAACCAATGCAATGTTCAGCTTCCCCAGAAACCCAGTTTCCTTCATATTATGTACAAACTGAATCTTCCCACAACAAAAAAGTTGCCGTTATCTTACAAGGATAACATGTTACAATGAGAAAATTTAGCACAACCGGATTCTGTCGCGACAGAAAAGCCGTGAGTGATTGGGGTGCAGGACAAGCGGGAAGTTTTATTTAGTCCAGGGCAATCAAAGGCAGATTCGAGAGGCTGGGATGAGGTCAAGCTCACGGGAGGAAGGGTCAGGTAAACCGGGGAAGTCGATCAGGCACTGAAGATGAAGGACATCATTCAGGAGTACATGGGGATCCGGTGAGTCCAGGAGCAGAGAGGAACACGGCAGGCAGGTCGGGTCAGGGCTACAAGGAAGTCCTGCAAGAAGCGCTCGATATGCCAGTACATGTAAGCAGAATACCTCCAACCGAGTGCCTGGTACCTCCGATTTTAAAGAACCAGAACCTGGTGTGGCTAACTGCCGAGCCAGCATTCTCACCAAGCGGGTGTGACAGATACATCTCTGTATTTTACCGTATTTATTTTCATTCTTCACAAAAAAATATTTCAAAGTTCTCAATAACAAATGTGGAAAATGGCTATAAAAATGCAGGAAGCAGTTATGCTCTAATAGTTCAACACGAACCTAAATGCAACAAAGGGACTGTGTTCAGCACAATAGCTGAATGACGCTCTTCAGCACTCTTCAAATTTTTTCTGTGGTTGCGTAGTTACCCAAATGCACACTGGTGTAATTTGATTCTCAAAGGGATCAATTTACAAGATTGAAAGCTACCCGTCAGATGGTCTAACTTAACTCTATTCACCAGGAAGAATGGAACAGCTCTGCGTTATTGATCACCTCAACTGCAAGAATTGGCAGGCGACAGTGATGAGGAAACTCGCTCCTTTTCGAAGACTGTGGATTGAAAAGTCTAAAACATTTACCCAGATACATCATCACATTTTACAGCATTTCATAAAATCATTGGAATTTTAAAAAATAGTTTTCTTATTGGGAGAGGTTTTTTCTTTTTGAACATTCTGAAGCAAAGCTGTAGAAAATTATTCACATACATCTTTTAAAATGCAGGTATAATTTCTTTTTGTTCAGCTACAACAGTTCCGTTTATAGTTGCGTGAAGAGCGTAGGCAGTGATTATGATAATTTAAGAATCTCATTTTGAGTTTGGGTCGTAGCACCATATGTTACAATGTCTATTAACTTTCATGATGTAATAATGTACATAGTGGTGGCACCTTTATGCTCTATTGTTATGAAGATTATACTGATCAGTTTGACACAGATCAAACATAATGCACCCCTACTAAAGTTCTTTCCATGTCAGTCACTCATCTTTGCATTTCCTTTTATTTTAGAGCGTATTGTGCTGTTAAAAATACCCTTTTCCTAGGTGAATTTGCCTCCATGTTGCACCAGGAGCAAAAAGGAATCATTTAGGTGCATTGTAATGTGTAATGTAACATTAATTTCAGCTGAACTACAAAAAAATATATGTTTGAAGGACTGAAGATGAAGAGGATGTTGCCGTAATTAACCGATACCTTTCTAAAAGGATTTCCAAGAGTGCTATTGAGATTTTATGAAGGGATTGCAGCAATGGCCAAATAATGTATATCAGGAATCGGGTACACATCCATTAACAGCAGTATATATTTCTTAAAAATATGTAAACACTCACGGCATTTGGAAGATCTTTGCTCAGCCCTGTCTTTGGGATTTATTTGTTCTGTTCTTTTTCAGTTGTGTATACATGGGTGGGGCCACACAGGCACTGGCCCCAGCTGAAAGCTGATTGGCCCCTGAGGTGACCTCTCCCCTGTCACTCACCGATTCAAAACATATCATCGGCTAATGACAAACTCTGGTAGCAGATTACTTGCCAAAAACATGGCCGCTGCTGAACAGTTCTTGCAGTGGGGGAGGGGATTGATAATTATTTAGTGCTTATTTGGCAAGGATGCTACTTTGATTTAATGAAGCTCTGTAATGGGAAGGCAGGAATGGAAGCTTGCCATGCGAGAGCACGTGTTTCTATGCTCTGACACAGAGATGAAACAGGAACAGGGATTTAGCCAGGAAGCCATATTGGTTGGGATTCGGAGCCTGCAAACAGTTGGGTCTCGCTGTGAAGCTAATGACCGGCCCCACTGCCGGGGAGGGCAGGGGGCAGGTGTGAGCCGTGACGCGAGTTCAAGGAGTGATAGCTAAAAAGCACAACACCTGTCGGGGCACAGTGAGGCCCCCAGAGGCGGAGAGGCGGGGAGACAGGAGGCCGGGTGAATTGGATCAGGTCCCCGTTGGGTTGCAGGCATGATGAACGTCAGGGCTGGGCATGGGGTCGCTTTCGTCCTTTAACTTGGAGTTCAGAGGAAGGCCGGATGGGTTCTGTTAATTGCACCTGCCTGCTAACGAATGAAGGCGGTATGTTTCTTTGATTAGCAGTTAGATGGAAGGATCATGGGGGTAGCAGCGGCTGTCTGCCAGCCAGGACGTCACCCACATCCTCAGAGAAACTGAGGCTGGTTATCTGTCATCCTGAGCATGCTTTATACGCCAGTCATAAGGAAACTTTTAATGCTTGAAGGAGGGTTAGTCATATCACATGTGCATGCAGACCCAGCTCACCAGCAATGCTAAGACCAGATCTCATACATTAAGGGAGTGATTTATTTATCCAAAGCAGGAGTATCAGACTTTCCCCTGTTCCTAGAATTCTTGTCTAGTTCCTTCATATTTAAATACTAATAGGATCACACCAGTCCTTTCACTGCCTAAAAGACTATTTATAGTCTGTTTGCAGTATTTTCTTTGTTTTCATATTTATGAACAATTGTTGGCATGCTCTGTTTGTTTTGGCTTTGGCTATTTCATATCAGTATTCATAACCATTTGCAGAATTTTTTTGGAGTATTCTTGGTGCATTTTTTTTAATGGGCCAGTTGCCTTGTTATGATTTTAAGGGGACTGCAGGAGGAGAGATGATGGAGGCAGAATCCTGCAGGAAAACCTTTTCATGCTCCCCCTCCCCCACTCCACCGTCTTCCTTTGTGTTTCAGTGTTTTTTACTTTAGCCTTTTTTCTTCCATCTCTCCTGAGCGTGCCTTTCTTAAAGGGACCCTGCACGCAGTTTGGGTTCCAAGTTCGGAATTCTAAACCCCTTTCGTCTGTATGAACCTTGCTGCCCTGCCTGATTGCCGACCTCCGGCCTACATTGCATCCGCCGTCTGCGCTCACGATGCCATATGCCCCCCCCCCCCCCCCCCCCCCCCCCCCCCCCCCCAGGGGACACATGGCATGAGTGCTGCCGGCTTTTCCCGCCATTGTGCATTTTGACAGGTTTGGCTGACAGCATCTCATTAGTTCACAAACTGTTCGTTCTCTAAAGGGGGGGGGAAACGTCATGCTTACATTCACTGAGCCCCTCGTTATCTAATTTATCGCCCCCTTTATCTGCTGGACATCTAGTCCGGAATGCACAGCCTATTATCTGCGATGTAATTCTAATTCTAATTTACTAGTATCCTCGACTTCTTATTTCGGACAGCGAAAGCAAGGATTTCGGGAGATGTTTTCGCAACAACAGTGCATTTCAACAGAGTTCCTTTGGCACGTCTCATGATATTATTCGAAAAAATGAGCTCACAGCCAGGTCCAAAACACGAGGCAATCAACTGAGGTTAGATGGTAGTTAGATATATAATGCACAGTGGAGTACTGTAAGCTGTGATGGTCACAGTTGTCCAGCAGGGTCTTCAGCAAGACTTATAATGAATTCCCGTGAGTCCTTCTGGTGTTACTGTGTTGAGGAGTAAGTAGACATCAGATGGAAACTCTGCAAAAAGCGTTAACATTGCATCCCATCAAAGCATCTGTCTGGTCAATTTTTAATTAGGTTGAGGCACTGTGGACCTCAAAGAGCACATGCGCTACAGGTAAATCGATAGTCTGCTTAGATGTACGTGCAGGCGTACACTGGAAGCTGATTGGCTCTCCGAGTGCCACCTCCCCTGTCACTCACCAATTCAAAATATATCATTGGCTAATGATACGGTTGACCATGAAATATGTCCCGCGCCTTAAACAATCCTACAATTGCCTCCGGCTGTCAGAGGAAGTAAGTGTGAACTGGGGAAATTCAGGGAAAACTGTGGAGCTACCATTACCCAGGCATTCATCCATCTTCCAACCACTTATCCAGGTGGGAGCTGGAGCCAATCCCAGGCAATATAGGGCAAAATGCAGGGGAACGGAATGCTGCCCATGAACATACCATCAAACACTGGGAAATTTAAAGAAACAAGTTCACCTAACCCCTTGTACTTCAGGCAGAGAACTGAGTAAACATCAGAGGCATCTCACATGACAGGGGGAGAACATGCTGGGCCCTCGAGACGATGAGGTGACAGTGTAGCCCATTGAGCCACCGTTACATACCAACCCTATGGAAACATAGCAACCTTCTTTCTCCATAGGAGAATCTGCATCTCGCAGACACACATTGACATAGAGGTTTGACACTCCTTCCATTTCCTCCTACAGTCCAAAAGCATGCAGTTTGCATAACTGCCTACTCTAAGCTCTCCATTGTGTGTGTCCAGTGGACTGGCACCCCATCCAGGATGTAGCCCAGCCATGCACTGCTGCCTGGGACAGGCTCCAAGCTCTCCCTGACCAGGATCAGCGGTCAGTAGATGGATTGACCTTGCAGGTAGCTTTGGGTTGGATTTTGTTCCTCTGTGTTTAAGGGCCATCTGCCATTTTTGGCTGGAGGGTAGCTATCATCCACAGCGACATGGAATGCAAGGCATGAAAAGCAAACAAAGCACTTTATTTAGCTTTAGATTAGGTTTTGCAGAGCTACAGTAGCAGAAAGAGCGAGGCGAGCGACTTCTACATAAGCCTCACTGGATGCTTTTGGGCGGCACTCGAGTGCCACGGGAGGTTACTGGATTGGAAAAGCGAGAGCCAGCCCAACGAAAAGGCATCGAGCGACACGAGAGCCTGGGTAAAGGAAAATCGGTGCTGGTGAGAAATACAATAAATCACTGTTGCTTAAACCCTCTCGCCCTCTTCCTTCCGATCAATGAATTTAATGAAATCTTCATCAGGGGGGCGTCAACACCCGGATCGTCCACACATGCCTTCAGCCCTCAGAGGAGCAGACGGCATTCTGAGTACAGCTTCCCAGCATAGCCCATTTCCCCATAATGCCACACGCTCATGAAACGCCTCAGAGAAAGTCGTTTGATTATGTCTGCTGCAGTGTGGCATTTACTGAGATATCGTCTTCCAGCAACCTTTCTCTCTCTCCTGCCTTTTCCCTGCTTCACGCACCCTTGTATATAAAAGACGTAAAAGACTCGTCGGGTGCCTTGAGGCGACTCTGTTGTGAAAGGCGCTATATAAAAAATGGATGGATGGATGCATTGAATTAAGTGAATGCTAGCCAGGATAGCAGGTTGGGACAGTGGTTAGTGCTGTTGCCTTGTAGCTCTAGAGACCAGGGTTCGAGTTGTACATGTAATCTCTGGGTTTTCACCTTTTTTCCTCATAGACCAAATCATGCTTAGGTTAATTGTATTTGTTAGTTACTACCTTAATTTTTCTCCCTACTTTGTACCTATAGGGGCTCCGGACCCCTGCAACCCTGCATGGGACAAGTAGGTATAGAAAATGGATGAATGGGATCTAGCATGGCAAATACATGCCAATATTGAGAAGCGTAGTTGCTTGGTTTGAGTCATTCTGCAGTAAACATATGCATCATAAAATATATACTGTTGCAGTCCTGCAGGATGTAGCAGTTTCATGGTCTGGGGTGCAAATGGTACGCAAGTAGGCATTCACCGTATAAAGCGATACATGCGGCAATCTCTTGTCGTAGCTGTGCACGGGCATATTTATTTCATGTGCATTGGTGCTGCTACAATAGTAAATTACCGTGCATCTGAACCTTTATATTGCGAACGCTTACTTCATTCGTACTCTTCATTCGAGGTATAATGGTTAAAATGCACAGTGATTTTCTTGTCATAACAGCAGAATTGCACATAAAATAAATATGCATTCACACTGCTATGGCAAGAAATTGCCGCATGTATTGTGTTATTTGCTGCGTACTTGCATACCAGTTATATGCATCCCTATTCATGATTAGCTTCATGGTGCTTCTATTTAGCCATTGTAAGCTACGGTAGACATCACCTTTAATTTATATTTTACTTTAATGAACAGATGATAATATATTATGATACCCATTACATTAAAGAATGAGGTGAACTACTGTAGGTTTGATTCATGCATTTAGCTGTCTCTTCTCCTGCAGCAATATTAAGCATGGAGAAAAAAAAATCAGATATTAACTCCCGCAGCAATGATAAGCATCCAGGGGGAAAAAAAATACTATATTAATTATTAACATGGATTTTGCGGAACATGTCTGTGATTAAAATTATTCATCTATCATGTACTAAACTGTTATCCTGGTCAGGATTGTGGGGAGGTTTATGTCTGTCACAGGAAGCATAGGGCACAAGAGGCCCGAGTACACACTGGATGGGATGCCAATATATGTAACCCATATATTATGTAAAATGCACAATCCTCATGTGATTCCTCTCCGGTAGACATATGCTATTTTTTTTAACACGTCCCCTCGGATGGTTTTTTTTTTTTTTTTAACTGGCAAACCAGCACTGTTTGTTTAACATTTCCTGCTGAACGTGATTTCCGCGAAGGCATCATTTATTGATGATCTGTAATATTTACAGTATTACCTTCCTGCTTTGTTCTGCGATGGACAGATCGCACCCTAGGTGTCCTTGAGTCGAGCGAGTGCGCCTGGGCACGGTAGTTTGGGTAGCGGTGCCCGTCAAAGCCCATGTGGCACCATAGTTATCTTCACCTTCTGCCCAACACCCTCCCCCCATCGCACTTGGCCAATTTCATTTGGCTCTATGTGCTCCTTGTATCCGGAGGTGGGTGGCACCAGTGGCTTGCTAAGTTGGCACCCCCTTAGAAGATGGTACCTGTGTTGCCTAAAGGGTTGCCTGGTATTCTTGGGCAGTCTGCAAACGACCCTTCATTGGCGTCAGAGGCCTTTGCCACGGGGTAGACCTGCTAGAGCATCACCACAGCGAAATGGTCTGTACTGCTAACAGAAACCCCCAGCAGATGGTTAGTTTTTTCACAGCCGGCATCTTAAAGCCGCCCAGTGCTGCAGATGTTTGGCAATAAGAAAGCCCGCAGCCCCCAGCCCCCAGCCCCCAGCCCCCAGCCCCCAGCCCGCAGCCCCCAGCCCTTCACCTGTCGCCATGAAGCCCCCCCACGGCAGCCTTAGCTGTCTCCCGGTCTGCAGGGCTGCCTCTGATGAAGCCACGGACGTCTTTGAGAGGCCTGGTGCCGAGCCAATTATTCTGGCTTCTTCCCCCCCATCCAGCCCGGTACGCCAGAAAAAGCCCATTAAAGCAGCCCCCGAACAGACCCGCTCTGCTCTACCGTGAAACCGCCGTGAAGTCCAAAGTCTGAAAATGGGATCATTGCATTCGTTAACCCTCGTGGAAGATATGGAGCAGTAACTTAGGCTGTAAAAAGGCTCCCTTAAGAAGCATACAGTCCATTCCCTCATTTACTTCCTGCAGGTGTGCATGTACGTATTTGTGTGGTATTTGCTTGTGTTATTTTTATGCTAATGAATTTAACATTCCATATTTACCCACTTTCATATTTCTTTTAATCCTATCTATCTATCTATCTATCTATCTATCTATCTATCTATCTATCTATCTATCTATCTATATCTATCTATATCTATCTATATCTATCTATATCTATCTATATCTATCTATCTATCTATCTATCTATCTATCTATCTATCTATCTATCTATCTATCTATCTATCTATCTATCTATCTATCTATCTATCTATATCTATATCTATCTAATCACGGTTTTGTGAATGCTATTCCAGAACACATACCGGAAGCAAGGAGGGAAGGAAACCAACAGTACAGGTTTCAGCGAACTCTACGCTTCGAAAGCACGCGAGTTTTATTATTCCGCTATAACCATGGTCACCTGACTCTCCTGAGTTAAACAGCAGCCCCCTCCAGCTCCGTCTATAAGACATTTCATTATGCATCCCGGCCGAGAACAGTGTAAACAAGCTCCCACAATGCTAGCCAAGCCGTAAAAGTTATTATTGAAATCAGATTCTGCATGTTCCTCTGGGATATCGGTAAAATATAAGAAAATGTAAGCCATGTTTCACTTTTCCTGCATGAAATCTACTGCTACCAAAACACCAGGTCTTATCCCACACACAGTTCCAAGTAGCTGACAAAAGTGTTTGCTCTAATTTGTTTGTTCTCAAATTTGTCCTGATTGCAGAGCCGTTGTTTGACGGCACAGAGCTCCCCTATGATTTTAGCATGAGAGAGCTGGACCTGGAAGAGCGTGAGTGAGAATGTGCTTCGAGCCATTTAGAGAGATCGGCTATGTTCTTAGTCATGCACTCCGCCTTTGGCTATAATGGGCCCTCCCCATACTGGAGGCCATATCGCAGCTTATGATTGGTAATTCCTTATATGCAATGTGTATCTCTCCTTCTCAGACAATACAATACACATCTGGACACAGGGTCTGTGATGCAACATGCACTTAAACATGCAGTGATTTGATACACCTGAATTCAGCAAGGACTCAGTATAATTCAATTAAAGTCTAATTCCATTCAGCTCTGTGTGGGTACGATTTACATCAACAGCATGTACTGAAGTGATTTTTTGAAGTAAAAACATATTTCAAATGTTTAAATACTGTTAAAATAATGTTTAAAATGTTTAAGGTCACTGTATTTATTTTGCACTGCAGTAGCTACCCGAGACTCGAAGTAACTGAAGCTGGACATGAAATCTTAACAAGAAAAATGTACAGCAATACGTAGTAATAATGATGTGGCGCGTGTATCGATATCTGAAACCCGTATCTGTTTTTTGGCCGATTCCCTTATGAATTTGAGCCAGACCGGGGGTTTCAGATGGATTCCGACGTATCGTAGACCCATGGATTTCCGATTTACGGCAGTGTTCAGTTACGCCCCTAACACATTTGTGTGCAGCTGGCTCCCTCATGAGATGCACAGAACATGCAGCACCTCAGCTTCATTCCCAAAAAAAATTATCTCGTTATAATTAGAAAGTCCATCTGCTCTCCAGGAGATTGTGAACCACCTTTCTGCAAGTGAATTTGCAGGGAAATGCATGATTAATGGCCAGTCTTTGAAGAGAACTTTGTGCACCTTATGCTTAATGCTTCCATTAAGACCTACTGTGAGGTCTCTTTACTTCCACTTTTAAAAGCTGCTCCTGCTCTGAGCCGGTGGAGTCGACAGAGATTGCATTTGGGACCACGGGCTGCTTTGCCCATTCCTCTTCACTCTGTCCCCCCCCCTCCAACACCCTCCCTCATTTGCCTTTCGACAGCCATTGATTCTTTGAAAGCTCATGATCACAACAAGTAATGGATGCTCTCGATGTGTGAAATGAAGGCTTTGAACGTGTCCTAATGAGAATAGGGTGTTTTCCTGCACCGATTTATCTAAATGCTCCCTGCGGTCTCCTTTTGTCTGTCAGGCACACAATTTGGGAGTACTGAATATACACTATATTAGCACTTCCCTCCACCAAACAAAAGAGCAGCGAAAACAAACACATTGTTCGAGTAGAAAGACGGAGCCATTCTACGCAGAAGGATAATGCAATCTAACAATCCGGCCTTCAGAACATTTTGGCCTCGTTTTGCTTTCCATGCGCATGAACTTCATTTCTCGAACCTGTGCGCTGTAATTGGCCTGACGCCAGCGAGGGTGTCATCTTCCTGCCCCCTTTTCATTTGTCTTTGAGCCAGTAATTGCATTATTGAAAAAGTAATGTCCGCTTCTTAGATTCGCTTGCAGCGCAAAATGTGTCTGGCCACACTTCTCGTTTTATTTCTGTCGTTAATAGTTACATCTAATTTCCTGCAAATATCAGATCAGTCTTGCTTTGTTTGGGCCAGCAAAACAAATATACAGTACGCTATCTGCAACTGAGAACATAGTCAATATTCAGTGAACAAACACGGTGTACTTTTTCACACAATCCAATGAAAGGTTATGCTGAAATGCATGGCATATGGAATGTAAATTAATCCTACCTTTGGGGATTTGCGGTTGAAGACATTTATTTACTTGAAAGGACGTGCATTATCAACATGCACAGTGTCTGTTGGTACAAAATGGAAGCATTGGAAGTGAAAAATTTGGATTACATTCCAGTTGAAGCGAACATTATACTTATCAAGTTCCGTCCATCCATCCATCCTAACGCTATTTGTCCTGGTGAGGATTGTGGTTGTCCAGTTCCCACATAGTGAAATTAATGTTACTTATTAAATGTACTGAGTTTGAGTAGTTGGGATAAACAAGATGTTGGAATGCTTTCACACATCACAGTTGTGGTGCTTTTACTCATCATGGTTTCTGTGCTTACAAGCATCACGGTTGTCTTGCTTACACTGATCACATTAATGTTCTAACATTCATCACAGTGGCCTTACTGACACTCATCACGGTTGGGCTGCTTAAGCTAACACTCATCACAGTTCTGGTGCTTACACTCATCACAGTTCTGGTTCTTACACTCATCACAGTTCTGGTGCTAACACTCATCACAGTTCTGGTGCTAACACTCATCACAGTTCTGGTGCTTACACTCATCACAGTTCTGGTGCTTACACTCATCACAGTTCTGGTGCTTACACTCATCACAGTTCTGGTGCTAACACTCATCACAGTTCTGGTGCTTACACTCATCACAGTTCTGGTGCTTACACTCATCACAGTTCTGGTACTGACACTCATCACAGTTCTGGTGCTTATACTCAGCACACTGATCTGCTTACATTCACAAGCAAATCTTTTATGCTAAGAATCAGTCCGAATATTAAACTATAATCAAAGTGTAATGAACAGTAATTAAACTAATTTCACCCACAGAATAAAATACAGATTATCGGGAGTATTTATCCCACATTTTAACCTATTATTGACTGTTGTTTATAATTACAGTCCCGCATGTTTGGGGGGGGCGGTTACAAATAGTCTCCTGCTGGATTCGAAATGTATAATTTTTCTAGATACATTATCATCCTAAGCATATACTACTTCCCAAATAGGCGTCATATTGTTCAGGGCTACAAAATTAAAATCAAAATTAGACACAGGTCGGATATGTCGAGACTGAAATAAAAAACAGGTCCGATATATTGCAAAGTACAATTTATAACTGAAAGTATTGTATATATTTGGGAGGTTGTTTTACAACAGAATACTAAAAGGTCTTCTCTTTTATATTCTGAATCTACAATGAAAGATACTTATGCTTGATGAATGAAAGATGAATGCTTAAGGAAAGGCTCCTAGTTTATTGAAAAGCAGGGATATATTATCGGTATTATCTTACATATCACCTTTCTTGCTCACAACAGAAAAATGGGCCATTTTTGCTTTACTCCATCCTTACAATAATATTACTCCTTTGAAATATAAGATGAGTTGTGGGAAGTGCGTGATCAGTAACACGTGTATGGTGCTCTCCTGCTTCTTGGAGAAATCAGATATATTATCTGCAGGAATTTCCTGCACTCCGTGTGTTATCGTTGGGGGTAGAAATAACGTTCACGCCACTTCCTTGCTAATTAATCTCATAATTTGCATGCATTTCGACTTCTCCTTGTCGATATATCAGGTTCTCTCGTTTAACATCGTAAGATCTGTGCATATTTGCATCAACTTTTTTCATTCTGGGGAAATGGTGTGTATTTGGTACAGGATGTCCACCATTTTACTTAGTAAAGGATTTTCACCAGGGAAAGTCGAGGGGTGGCAACAGTAAAGGATGTTCACTGGGGAAGGGGAGGGGTGGCAACAGTAAAGGATGTTCACCGAGGAAGGGGAGGGGTGGTGATGGTAGAAGTTGTCAAGCAGTAACAAACTTGTACCTGCAAAATACGTCTTATTATTAATACATTCTAAGTTGATTATTATGCACAATATGCAGTGTCGTGCATCCACATGACACCTGCACTGGATTCCCCACATTCCGTTTTGCTCTGCATTTCATGAGATTCGCAGACATATACCGTCACAGCACAGAGTCACCCAGCATGCTGTGTCCCTGGAGCAATTGGTGTTAAGGGTCCCACTGCGGTGTCACTCCACTGGCCACACGATTTGAACTGGTGAACAACAGATCAAAGGCCCGGACTCTTACCCCACAGTGTCACACACCTCCACAAACAAACTAGCGCTGCAGAATATCTACTGAATTTATCAAAACATTTCAACTTGTATATTAGGTGCAGCAGAAATTGCAAGCGCAACAGCATCTCACTTGTTTGGATATTGAATAAGGCTGCTAGTATTTTATCTAGTGCTGTATTGAATTAATCCCAAGATTGTGATTCCTCTAAATCCCACGTTCCCTTGGAATAAAGAAATAACCGCTTTATTTTCATCTAAGCTGGTTTCGATCTGTGGGCCCATGTTCTAACATCAAACAGCACTTGTCAGCGTTGACCTTGCTAATGCCACTCTGGGTTGTCCGTGCGCCTGCATGGTGTCCCTCCTCGGTTGGCTCCACTGGAGAAATTTGCTGCAAAGTTTATATGCCAGATGCCACCTTCATCAAACGGTGCATTCAATCTGATCCAAATTAACAGTGTAATACAGGCCCTCAAGGAGTTGTCATGTAAATAATTTATGTCATTATGTGAGACTCATTCCCATGTACTCCTCCTCTCCTTTGCAGCATAATTATAAAGAGCGCAAAGGAACCACAGCCCCAGAACACATGGGGCGAGGCTGTGCTATCGCACTCTCATCGCCATGGCTACTTCAAAGTGATGCTGATCAGTTTGTCATCACAAAAATATCTGTAAAACACATACTAGGATTAATGAGTAATTTCTAACCCTGAAGTTACTTTATTAAATAATAGTAGTAGTAATATTATTATTATTATTATTATTAACAATAATAATAATAATAATAATAATAATAATAATAATAATAATAATAATATACAAGCCTGTGATTAATCTGGAAGGCATATCTAATGATTTTTAGCTTTCTTTAATTGGGACTGTTTTTTCCTTTACAACAGGGACTGCTAGTTTTCAGTTCTTCCTGCCTAATTGGTACTATTTATACCGATGGCTTCCTTTAAAGTTACCGAAATGAAAGGCTGTATTCCTTCTCCATGGTGCAATGAGGGCTGCACACTGGATGTTCGAGCATCATAAAGCATCAAACTGAAATGCCGATCGCGACAGCGAGCTCCTTTGCACGTGTGGGGAAGCCGAGGACACTGTTCTCTGCATCTTCTCTTCATTCCAGGCGAATTCTGTGGAATGGCCTGGGCTCTGGTCGCTTCCCAGTTTTCACATTGTGTCAATGTTTTTGGAGGGTACAGGGATCGGGGGGGGGGGGTTGGCAGGGGAGTGTGGCGGCAGATAGGAGCCAAATCTCGTAAGAGGAAACATTGTTCCTCTTACAGTTCAGCTCAAAAACTTCCACTCTCACTCTCTCTCGCCTGCAAACTTTCACCCACACACTTGCCCGACGTCACACTGTACCCATGCGCTCACTATTTTCCATGGTCGGGAAACCTCACACACACAGTACTATCCCCATTCGCACTTTGGATATGGAAACATAGTAACTAGCGTTAGATCTTTCTGGGAACGGCCAACACTGCAGATGGCTTCAGTTCTATTGTGACTGACTTTAATGTATAATAGAACAGCAGAAGTATGAGAAGATGTTGGAAATGTGAGAAGTGGACATGTTCATCTCAGTTCCTCTAAGCTGTCTGTGGCCTCCCATAAAGATAAGGTGTTCTCAGATTCTACAGCCAAGGACACAGTCCAGGATTTTTCCAGAAAACACTATCTTTGCTTCAATGTAATAAACCTGATGACATCATCTGGAAAAATACCAGCCAGTCGATGTTGAAGGCCATCAAACACACATGAGGGAGAAAGACTGAGCACGAAACATGTACAAGTAATGTAATAACCCTTGGTTGCAATATATGTTTAAAAATATTTAATTTCCCACACGCACGTGGTCTCCACTACAGGTCAGCCAGCATATTTATATCATTTGCGTATCCATTAAAAGCCTATTCCTTCATCCATGGTTTATGGTTTTTCACAACAATAAGCAGTTCAGCATTCATTTTCCATCACAGGAAGGGAAAAAAGAAATAAATGTAAATGAGCATGTTGTCTCAATAGACAAACTTTTTTGATTGAACAAGAAAGCCAGTTAACACAAAGGCTAAATCTTTATGTCAGTGTTATTGGGACTATCCTCCGTGAAAATTCTCACTTGTTTTCAACAGAGCGATATACTGTTTCTGCAAGGCTTTGGAAAGACATGACTTGTCTCTGGAATATGCTTGTCACTATATTGCTCATCATTAAGTGATTTTTTTTTCGTACATGATTAAGGAACAAAGTTACCACCCGGGTGAGGAAAATGATTGTTATAATGGCTAAGGGACATTACTATCATCAGATATCTACAGTACTCATTCATCCATTCATCCATCCATCTATCTTCCAACCACTTATCCTAGTCAGGGTCACTGGGTTGCTAAAGCCTTTCAGAGGCGTCTCAGGTTGGGAAATGCCCTAGAAGGGGTGCTAATCCATCAGAGAAATAAAGAACATCGCTGATAAAACGATAGAGGAACATGAACAACCTCAGTTAAGGAACACGATTGTTATACTGGGAGAGGAACATTATTATTGTCAAATAAGGAATATCATATTAAAACGAGAAAGGAAATTTTTATTCTTCAGGGAAGAAACTTTATCTTGATGTTTATCTTCAGTAATAGTTATTAAAATTAAAAGTAATAATTATTAAAATTTTCCTGGCAGTACCATACCACAGCCTCAGGAAATTTTCATCAGTGGAGAATTTTGTTACCCTATAAAGAACAACCGACTGTAATATGGGAAGAGTCCAACCCGGCAGAATTAGCTGTGAATGAGCTCAATTATTCAAATTATAACAGCCCCAGAGATGAAGGTGAGAGGAGGTGCGGGTAGCAAACTTCACTGGGCTATTAACATCTTAAGGTGCCAGCTGAGATGTGCGGAGCTATGTTCAATATCAGAACACTAAGTCCCAGATCTACTCTGCTGCATTTCGATATGAAACGTCTTACAGGTCAATTTATAAGTGCTGCTCAGATCACAGTCATTAGCAAGATAAAATATGACTTCAGTCAGACAGCCTCAAATGTATCCATCTTACGCTCCATCCAATAAATTAACCAAGTATCATTTTTGGTTTCTTACGTGACATTGTATGCTTGCATATATTATCCATTTAAATTTGAGCATGACGCTAGTAAATGAGGGAGACTCTGGACTAAGCGTGTATGTGTAGAGATGCTGAAATGAATGATGTTTGGGATTCAGTGACTGCTTGACAGAGTCTAACTTCAGGGTGAGAGAGGATCAATCAGGATCACTGGATGGGCTGAGAGTGCATGATGTCTTCTGCAATTTAAATTCCAAAGGTGGGGGAAAAAAACAGGCAGTTATGCATTTATTGCTCATAAATGTGGTGAATTTATTCGGGTGATACCTGATGTATGAGGTTCACGATGCTGCAGAGGATCCTGTGTGTCTGTTTGGCAGTCGACCGTGGTTCTGCCTGGACCGGCCTGTTGATGTTTTCCCCACTGGCATCCACAATCCTGCAAAAGGGCTCTTAATCTGAAAACGACACCACCTTCAGAATCTGAAGTTCTTTGAATAAACTTCCTTGTACTTCTGATAAATAATTTAAAACTTTCTTTGAAAAGATACTTTTTTATATTTTTAAAATTATAAGTGTGTGCCTTGTGATGAACTGGCATTCCGTCGAGAGTGTTCACTGCTTCAGGCCATTTGCTCTCTATGATTCAGCCCTGGGTAAGCAATATAGAAGATGGATGGTTGGACGGACGGACGGACGGACAGATGGATGGACGGACGGATGGATGGACGGATGTTCATTGAGTTAATCATAATGTTTCTCAATTTCCTGGATGGATGGATGAACTAAAATATTATTAATATGAAGAAGTAATTGAGAAAATTAAACATCCATCCATCCATTTCCTGTCCCAGAAGCTACGGGTGCAAGGCAGAGAACAACCCAGGATGGGGCACCAGCCCATCGCCAGGCACACACACCATTCACACTCACACATACATTCACACCTACAGACAAATTAAACAACAAAAGAACTAAAACGATTCAATCATTATTTAAACATATATGAGATTAATATTTACAATCCAGTGTAAAAGGAAGAAATAAAAACTGTAAAGATCCAATCTGAGTCATAAATAAGAACTAACTACATCACTGTACCCTCAAGCATGAGATCAAATATGGTATAACTGCAGTGTGCTGGATCCGATTTTAAAGGAATGGATGGCATACATGCGATAGCTGTGTGAGATTAAAATTTAAAATGCTGAGGTGCCCTTAACTAACTATGATCAGCAAAACAGCCAGAAAGCCTGACAGTACAGTATATGGTAAATAATGCAAATACGTTCTCCTAGAAAAAAATAGAAACAATAATTTGCAAGGGGAATCGCCTTAATCAGTCAAGAGTCTGAGACCTTGGGATAATGACCTTTGTAGTTCTTCGTTGTCCTTGCAGTTCTTTATAATTGTTTTTAAATAACAAAAATCTTAAAGAAGCATTAATCTCAAAAAGTATGAATAGATTTTTTTTTACCAGCAGTTGACAAACTGTATTATGAAAAAAAAGTCCTTGTGAGGTCTTATGAAAAAAAACATAGAAAGTTGGAGTTGAGAAGGCAAATCCTACTACAGTTATCACTCAGGTACCAACATTTTTTATTTTTCTACATGCATTGCACATCTCGCAGGTGCACATGCCAAGTGTTTGTGGTTTTATTATCTTCAGTTAATTGTTATTTATTCTCAGCTGCTGTACTTATAATTTTGTGTTTTCGACTTGTTTTTTTGGCACAGTGCTCTGCATAAAGTATGCAACGGAGAATTTGATTGTACAGCATACTGTATACATATTAACAAACCACGAACCTTACATTTCTTTCTGAGACTTTCTTTAAACATTTTAAAAATAAGTATTATTGGGCAGCAGATGAATTTTGGGTGCCTTAAAATGGACGATGAGTCCTTCAGTTATTGAGGTTTTATTAATCAATTGATAAACTAGAAGGATCAATTCCAAGGGGTAGCCGCATAGTCCAGCAATGTAACAGCCAAATTCACATTTGAGTGCAATCAAAAGACGCTGTTGGCCGATTTTGAAAATCAGACTCTACGTGAAAACAATCAAGCATCACAGTCACAAATAGGCATAAACAGAGGCTGAAGAGCAGCGCTGATTGCATTGGGGTTCCTGTGCAGCTGATTGGTCTATGGCTGATTGCATTGGGGTTCCTGTGCAGCTGATTGGTCTATGGCTGATTGCATTGCGGTTCCTGTGCAGCTGATTGGTCTATGGCTGATTGCCAGCCCTCCAGATTAAGCCATTGCCACTCCCGGCAAAACGAGCCATTGACAGAACACAAGATGAACACTGAAAACGACTGTCTCAACCTTGAGTTTTATTAAAGCAAATACAACGCTCACCCCTGGTTCAATGTGCTACTGTAATGTTTATTCACATAAAACCTTTACGCTGTTAGGATCACAGCTGCCTGGAGCCAAATCAAAGGGAGTGAGGCCAGGTGAGCGCTGGCAAAGCGTTCTTACTGTAACGTTAACGGAACGTTATTTCCACGTCTTACATTTTAACAGGTTTTGCCAGTGCAATGATAACATTAGTAACTGAGCATTATTTTAACATAGTTAATGTTGAAAAATATTGTCTTATAATAAAATATTATTTTACATAAGTGCTATGTGTGCATACTGCAAACGCACTTATCCAGCCTCGAACCCAGAACCTTTTAGGTGGAAAGACGCAGTGCTACTTGTTGCTGCTTAATCTGGTTTTGTATAATTAATCTGAATTGTAGTAGTTGGTTATACAGTAGTAGTGGGAAAAGCGGGCACTTTGAATGTTTCCATACCTTAATTTTACGTTCCGTAATCATTGCTAGAATATAAAATCGCTAGCTGGGTCCCTGTGCAGGGTATTGATTCATTGACTTGCCGAATTGCCCAGATTTTACATCCAGGAAAGGCCTAAATGGAGAAGTACATGCTGGTAAGAGTTAAAGCCAGATCTGAACCTCTTTCCCCTCCCCATGGTTTAATACATTTTGTCATCTTGATTTGTCCCACCAATAGTTAGTCATTGTCACCATGTATCAGTCTTAAACACCCTTTTTAATAGACTCAATCAACAGCTACAGACACTTTATTTTATAAGTCTATACAGCATGGCTTCCCCTGTATGTACTCTTAGCAACACATGGCACCACACCGGATTATACTGTAACACAGATGGGCTAATTCAGTGCTTCATTTGCATATGTCCCAGCATCCTTTCCCACTGCTGGGTACACTGCAGGCCATGTAACAAGCTATTAATTTTCATGAAGGATCGCGATGCTGAAAATGATGACAAAGAACAACAAATGCCGAAAATGACGACGAAAACACAGCAAACATCACGTCCCCCATCTGCGCTTTTCCCTCAGACAACTAAGAATGTCTCTTGCATATTGTTTCGTTTTCATCCCGCCTCCAGACAACTAAATATTTTTAGGTTCCAGTCTTAAACGACATTAATTCTCTAAATGAGGCTTCGGTGCATCACAGTGAAATCTGGGGGGAGAGTGCCAAGAATCAGGTAAATGCATGAATGTCTCTTTGAAAAGTTAATTCGGGACAATTCGTGCAGGACGTCTACAACAGTCATTAGCAATTCCCAAGTTTACCAGGTTCCCTGCCGTCAGCCGACTCACAGTGTTCCAACTTCGGGGAACAGACCGGCTTTATTCTGCAACAAGGCCGTAATAATGGCAAAGCCCTAAGAAAGCATAATTGAGGATTTAACAGCTACTGATGGAGACTGAGAGTATTGTATCTCCTCTGTACTGCCCTGGCACGGCAGCTCTCTATTAGTAATCCAGCAGTCCGGGGGTCTGCTTCTCACTACCAGCGGCCGAAAGGACTTCTGCGGTCCCGTATCTGTGAGACAGCATGTTTCCTGTCATCCACTGATAAACCGTAGGCTGCGGTTCTGTACCAAATGATTGCTTCCATGGTTTCCGAAGGTCTCGGTGGTGTTTTATTTCCTCTGCGCGTGTTCCTCGTACACCTCCCAGGATTAAGACGTTAAACTGCTTATTCAGTGATTTCTGTGGCCTCAGCGAGAAAGGCCTGGCTAATCCGCGGGAAGCTTTAGCGGGGGAAATAATCGGCAGCAGTAGCAGCATTAAAAAAAATCTGTGACAGCCAAATATTTATTATTTTTTACTTTCTGTTTTGGTTGGTTTTCTTTCAAAACGTTCTTGCACAAAACCTTGGTATTCTGCTAATAAATGTTTTAGTTTAAATAAAATGGGACAAAGCCAGTGAAAAAAACAATGGGTTTGTCTTTTCATGTAGAAGAAAATGACATGAAATTGAACAAAAATAAATGCCTCTGTTTAGTCTCTTTAAATCTACAGCAGTGTTTCTCCACCCGCTCCTTGGGCACCGGCAGACAGTCCATGTTTCTGCACCCTCGCAGCTCCTAACTCCAAATACCTGGTACAGCTGCGCTGGGAGTTGGGAGGCAGCAAAAACGTGGACCATCTGCCGGTGCCCAAGGAGCGGGTTGGGATAATAGTGATCTAGAACCCCAGTCTCATCCAAAGGCAAGGTGTCTGGATTGAAGCCCCTGTAGGAGAAGCTCCTCTCCGAACTCAGCTACCCAGTGGGGCCAGTTAATAGTTCTTCCTGCAGTAACGGACTAGAGTAAACTCCATTTCTTTCATAGACGCCATCAGTCTATACACTCAGAAGGCATGAAACTTCTGAATTTCTCCCGGTTGTTGTAAATCATTACTTGACTGATTCCTTCTAACTCATACTGTAGTTTAGCAAATTGGTGCAGTTGTATGTTTTATAACATAGATCCATGACAAATATTTTGCTGCGGCGGAGGATGCCACAGCCACTCTTAGGGGCTGTCTGATTGGGGGGCTCTGTTGCTAAGCACAACCTCCTTACTGAGACATTCGCTCTAGGGCCCTTTGATAATTACATCATATACAGCAGTTGTTCCTTCGTACTGTCTTCCGATCAATGTATCCCTAAGTGGGGGCAGCTAAAATAATCTGAACTTTTATTTTATGTAATCAGAGGAGTTTATCAATAAACCACTCAATCTCACTGTATTTACGTATTAAACATTAATTTTAAAGAATGAAACATGAAAAGTGCTCAGTCTTCAGATGCTTTGATAGTTACAGAAGAGAAAAGAATATTTTGATATTTACGAATGAAGTTTAGAACAGCAAATAATTCTAATGTTGAAATTCTCTAGCATTTCCACAGGGTGGTGTTATGTGCAACATTTTGTTACAAAGAACATCTTATTTGTACGTTTAATTTAAAAAAAAATTTTTTTTAACCTTGATTAGTAACTGGTGATCAAAAGACAATCTGTATTAGGAAGCAATCAGCAAAAATTGTCTGTCATTAACGTTAAAGCACAAGATGACTAACTGTCCAGATGTTCTTCTTGTTTTAAAAAGTTTAAATTTTCCTTCTTTTAGCTACAGAACCGTAACGGACTCTGAGCTATAATGCCAACTGCACATACAATTGTACAACGTGAAATAGTTCAGATATACGTATCTAACATGCAATATTTGTCTGGTATTTAATTTTCTTATTAATTAATAATCAAAAACAAAATCATCCACCAATGAAATTAAATGAACGATACTAATAAGCCGTGTGCGTAAATAGAAATGCATATGTTCGTAAGACATTACAAACTTTTCATGTCAAAGCTTCTGTACTGACCTAGGCAGGGTTCCCCAGCAGTGCCCCCTGTCTGAGAAAAGTGAAATTGGCCTGCTAAGCCAGGCGACCACCTACGCCACTAAATGGGTCGATTGCTACTGCCTGGATGTCCCTAGTCAGGTGAATACATTCACTCAGTTAACCTAGTACTTATCGCCAATACTTATACAAGAATTACTAATCCTCCTATAGGCTGAGAAAAGAAAAACAACCCAAAACCCAATTAGTTTCAACCCTATTTGTAACATGATGCTAGCCCATTTTGTTGTCTTGTGTTGATGGTGAAACAGTCTTTTATTAAACCCTCTTAGTCTTACAACATAGAAATCCTTCTTGATTAATTATGTAGGGAACTTATCAAGCAAAATTTAAGGGATAAAAAATGCTCATTCCCTTGTCTACTTGTTCGTAGATACAATAAATACCCAGAATTGTTTGAGGTAAACCAGAGGCAGGACCTAGAATGCTTTCATAACAACTGCAAGGCATGGGCAAAAGTGAAAAAAATAAAACATATGGAGATAAATTGAGACTTATGTGACATTTCAGAAGCTCTTCGAAGCACCTCTGCAGAACTTACCGCCCAATATCACTATCAACCCTGGGTCAGCCGACACTTAGAATGTGATGAATATGTTGCCTGCAACGAGGTTTGTTTCCAGTAATGGAGACATTTGGTTCTATCAAATTTCGGAGCATCGAGAAATTGCTTTTCATTCTTCAAGTTGTCATCGTGGTTTGAAGTGGAGCGCAGATGTTGCTGGAGTGTGAGGCGCAGGAGAGGCGAACAAACGGCGGGTCGGATTCATTTCGGGTCGGCCTGATTGAGGGACACCTTGTTTTTCATTATGTAGTCTTTGATACAGGAAACATACCACAATAAAGTTTTTTTTTCCTGCCAAAAATTTATTTTTGGACAAGACGTGGACAAAGGGGAGCAGACAGCTCGCCTATAATGTGCAACTGAAATTAAAGTAATTTTGTGACGAGAAACTGAAGCAAGAATACTGGTGGAATATCTGTTGCTCCTATTTTTATTGCTATGAATTTTTAGCTGTATTAAATTCCAAATATTACAGAATGTAATTAATATTTAATAACAATATATCATGCAAGTATAGTATTTAATATACACTGAACAAAAATATAAACGCAACACTTTTGTTTTTGCTCCCATTTTTCATGAGATGGACTTAAAGACCTACAATTCATTCCAGATACACAATATTACCATTTCTCTCAAACATTTCTCACAAATCAGTCTAAATGTGTGATAGTGAGCACTTCTGCTTTGCTGAGATAATCCATCCCACCTCACAGGTGTGCCACATCAAGATGCTGATCTGACATCATGGGTAGTGCACAGGTGTACCTTATACTGCCCACAATAAAAGGCCACCCTGGAATGTGCAGTTTTGTCTCACAGCAAAATGCCACAGATGCCACAAGCATTGAGGGAGCGTGCAATTGGCATGCGGACAGCAGGAATGTCAACCAGATCTGTTGCTCGTGCATTGAATGTTCATTTCTCAACCATAAGCCGTCTCCAAAGGCGTTTCAGAGAATATGGCAGTACATCCAACCGGCCTCACAACCGCAGACCACGTGTAACCACACCAGCCCAGGACCTCCACATCCAGCAGGTTCACCTCCAAGATCGTCTGAGACCAGCCACTCAGACAGATAATGCACGGCCCCATGTTGCAAGGATCTGTACACAGTTCTTGGAAGCTGAAAATGTCCCAGTTCTTGCATGGCCAGCATACTCACCGGACATGTCACCCGTTGAGCATGTTTGGGATGTGCTTGACCGGCGTATACGACAGCGTGTACCAGTTCCCACTAATATCCAACAACTTCGCACAGCCATTGAAGAGGAGTGGACCAACATTCCACAGGCCACAATTGACAATCTGATAAACTCTATGCGAAGAAGATGTGTTGCATTGCATGAGGCAAATGGTGGTCACACCAGATACTGACCGGTTCTGAGTCCCCAGACCCCCAATAAAGCAAAAAACTGCACATTCCAGGGTGGCCTTTTATTGTGGGCAGTATAAGGTACACCTGTGCACTACCCATGATGTCAGATCAGCATCTTGATGTGGCACACCTGTGAGGTGGGATGGATTATCTCAGCAAAGCAGAAGTGCTCACTATCACACATTTAGACTGATTTGTGAGAAATGTTTGAGAGAAATGGTAATATTGTGTATCTGGAATGAATTGTAGGTCTTTAAGTCCATCTCATGAAAAATGGGAGCAGAAACAAGAGTGTTGCGTTTATATTTTTGTTCAGTATATTATATAGTTATATTCAATATTATATAATAATATACTGATGAGTGACCTTTAAAGTGATTACTTATCCGCTTTCTAATCACTTATCCCCATTTTGGGGGGTTGGACCCCCTTGATTCCTCAGCTTTGAGGTTTGAAGCAACAGCAATACCCAGAGCACTGCCCTGCCACCCTCTTTGCGCACCCCTAAATTGCTCTCCATACTGTAGCTTGGGGTCACAGCACATGGTCAGCTAACGTGCAGCACCCCTGGAACTGGGGGTTAAGGGCCTTGCTCAAGAGCCCACAGATGTGATTGCTCTGCTGATGCCAGGGCTCAAACCAGTGGCCTTCTGAACACAGTCATTTAGCCTATTCAGCCACTAACCCTCCCCCGCACCAAGCAATGCTGCCAGTTTAAGACATATGAACTTTGAAAGTGAATAACAGGTGATTAAAAGTGACACAAAAAACCACATGCATCAACTTGACCCAACAGTGTCAGCCTTTCCTTCTCTTTCTCCCCCTTTACTGACCCTGCTGGCTCTTGTATCCCCCCCGGTATTCCTTTCTGGCTATAGCCTGTTGAGATGTCCTGCATCGGACGAGATTGTGTTACTATGCTCTTTCTTGCTTACAGAGTTATTTTGACTTGTATTGCCATTAAAGCCCAGATTCTCCGCATGCAATATTTGCCTGCCCACCGAAATTTACAGCGCATGTCTTTCCCAATATGTGGAAAGTTAGAAAAGTGTAACTTATGTGGTTGTGGGCTGCTGTGTCTGAGCCCACCCTAATCCATGTGGTAGTGGGATAACCCTACCGCCATCTAACATTTTATACCTCTTATCATATTTTTGCCATATTGCACTTATTAGAAAACTGCTTGTCACAGTGTGTTGACGCGAATGGAATCCTGAGAAAAGCCATGTTGACAAAAGAAGCCGGATGGAAGATAATTCTTGAGCATTTCAGACTCGGTTTCCATGGATTGATTTCCGAAAATGTTATTCACAATCAAAAGAAATAACAGCAGCCACAGGTACAAGCGATGTCAAGAAGCATATTTCTCACTTGTCAACTACTGAACCGTCTGCAAAAAATCTCATGCTCCTTTCTTTGGTCCAAATATTCAGATAGGTGTCATAATGAAATGATGTAACATTTAATCTGACTTTCGAATTGGCAATTCTGAGAATATGGAATATTTCCAACAAGCCGAGAAGATGATAGATGTCCTTCTTTTGTTGTCACTCAAAACGTCTGGTAAGATTGTTCTACGGTGGAACACAAGGAGCATCGTGGAACTCTGTTCAACCTGTGGGTTTTATATTCAAGGCACCTGGGGGGGGGGGGGTTTCTGTCAGCCAATGAGGAAGCTGAATGCACCTCTAAAAACATTCAACAGTGTGGGAATAATCGGGCCACCTGCCAAAGTTAGCCGATTTATTCCGAGGTAGCTAGGTCTGAAAAATAAATAGATCAACACAGCAGCGACTGCAGTGATGTCATAAGACGTGCAGAGCCTGGAATGAAACTGCAATAGTATGGGATATATCTGACCATATCTATTGTGCGCGTGTAGAGATCTTTGTTCAGCTGAGCAAATGGTATAGCGTGACAGGGATAATGGTATAGCGTGACAGTTTACTGGGAGATGGAGGTGTTTTACCTTTGACCTTTCACCTCAACTGATCACACTTTTAAATCCATCATCTATCTTTCATATGTCCTTAGGCCCTTGACCTTTCTCGCATGGTTTTTGCACTGCGGCGCATGTTCTATCGGGATATTTGCAATATGCAAGTTTATTAACATCTTTGGGCATCCCCCTACAGAGATCCATATTTCTGCTTTCAGAGGCATATTTTTACAGCACGGCTGAGATGTGCTGGTTTCACAGAACCAACAAAGACCATAAATGCATGTTGCAGCTGGAACATCTAAGGGCTGTTTTTATACGGTTAGCGGCGCGTTTGAATTTGGTTACTGAAAGCCTCAGCAAGAGCACAGAAAATCGGTTTTATGCAGTAAAGGTACCTTTTCTTCTTTGCATCTGCGATTCTTATCATCTCCTTGTTTATCAATGTCATAAATTCCTATGGAAATAAATGCTCGAATCATTCCACAAAATCTTCGTCCCTGATCGGAAAATACATATCTTTGATGTGAAACTCCTTTGGCCTTCAGTAGCTCTTTATGAGATACATGATCAAGGATTCTGCTGCTGTTATAATGAAACATCCTTCTCCTCTCCCCTAAAAGTAGACGCAAAGATTATATGCACAATAATCTTGGAACCGCACATGAAAGCAGCAATCTGAAACATACTGTAGGTCACTCTGTAGGCGTATACCAAACAAAGGGGGCTGGTTAGGCCTTGTGCCTGTAAACGGAAGGTTGTTGGTTCAAGCCTCAGCAGACTAGTCACGTGTCCTTTGGGCTCTTGAGCCCCCCCTCCCTCCCACCCAACATGCTCCATGGCCAACCCTGCACTCAGACCCCAACCTTCACTCTCAATTGTGAATCTATTTGCGTGTTTCTCCGAGGACAGCATGATGGGATATGTGAAAAGAAGCATTCCTAATGCAGTTGTAGTAAATGGCAAATAAAACATAATTGATTTCAGCTTAAGGTACTGTAAACCGTAACAAAAACTACCCAGGAAATAAGCCAACACTTGATGGAAAGAAATATGACAGATAGCCAAGTGTAACCGCAGCACAATTGTGTATTTATTAACACCCCTTTGCTGTGTTTGCGTGGGGGTGCACACATAGTAGTGTAGACAGAAAATCATGTTAATGAGACAACAAATGAGAGAGAGGAAGTAGAGGAGACTAAGACATTGTATAGCAATTTCAACCACAGATACTATGAAATGTTTATTTGCTAGGAGAAAACCAAGCCTCTTGTGTTATTTTCGGGAAATTACCTTCGGCGGGTTAAGATGTCGACCCTTATAAATGTTTAAAACGTGGCAGTTACAGTAGATTGTGCAGCAATGTATATCATTTTTGAAACATAATCCACCCGAACAGTATGAAACAGATTGGGCACATTCATATAGTGAAATGATGCATCTGTTATAAAATATAGTTCTAGTTGTTACCTGAACAATTCCAAGCTTGGTCTTTATAGCAGTGCCTTGTATGTCATTGCGGGGACACTGGGTAATTTTTGCATGCGCTATCTTGCTGGTCTTAGGAGATCCATCAGAGATATATACACTTGTATACACAGGTGAGAGCGAATTTCACGGTCACAAAGCAGGATCCGCCAGGGTAGCTTTAGTCCCTGTAAGAAATGCTCCACGCAAGGAGTGAAAAAAGACCCTTCTGATATGGGGGGAGGGGGGGGGGAAGGATGTCTAGTGGGAACCACTCCTGTACAACTGGTAGTGAGGCATAGGCGGAGCGAAGGGAATGACCAATCCGGCCGCCTGGCCCGGGCCCCTGCCCCAGACATGCACACTTCCCATTCCAGACTAGCTTTCTTTGTGGTGCACAATGATGCTATCCCTGTGTCTGCTGTGTCACCTGGCACAGTCCTGCAGGACAGAGGAAGGGCCCAGTGTTATTCAGCACCAGCAGATACTGAGAGGTGTTAATGCTCGAAAGAGACCAACAAAGTTCTGGTACTGCATACTGGTGAGTACTGGTGAGTACTGGTGAGTACTGGTCCACTTCAAACACTGATTACATACGGCTTTGTTTATTCTGCTATAATGTGCAGAGCTATAAGCATTTTTTTACTGTTTTTTAACACATAGGCCATTTTTAAAAACGAGAAGGTAGATGCTAAAGAGGACCCAAGTGTAACACGCGTGTATTTCCCCTGCATATATGCCTTTGGGTTATTCTGATAAGAGGAACAGCACAGCTCCTAATGAAAACTGCTGACTTCCAAGCTTGCTTGTGTGCTTTCTGTAAACCACAAGTGCTGAGGTAAGCAGGGAACCTGAAAGCAAAGTTAATTAAGGTTTGATTTTCATATTACTGGGTAATTTTATTGTGTTATAATAGCGAATTAAACATGTTTTACTTTCATATATAAACATTCTGTTGCTGATGACCTCCACTAGATGGTATTAAATTTGCATTTAACATAGTTATCTGCTACTCAGGGACATGAATGGAAGATGAATGCAAGCAAAATAACAAAGATGATGTGGGTTAAAAAAACCACGTTTTTGGTTTTAGCTGTGCGTGTATCTATTCAGTATTTGATTGGGTTTTCTTTATACGGTTTTGTTAAACTTGCATTCAAGCTTCAGCTTGCATCTATTTAATGTACATTTTCCTTTCTTACAGATGGAATACCAGGCTACCCTGTGTGGCCCAGACACAGTAGTTGGGCCATTATTTTGACCGCTATTTTGTTCTCCAGGAGCAGGTGAGAGCTGGAACTCAGCTAGATTCGGTCATCTCAATAAGACCGAATCGAGTTCCACTTCAGAGCGCTTTAGAACAAATTAATTAAATACTAATTAAGTTCAGTGAGCGAGAGTGTGGATTGACTGTTAGGCATGTTCCCGGAAGAACAAATGGATGCACCTCTTGATGTCTAAGACAGGCTAATTGATACGGAGTACATAATCGATACCTGGGATTACGACGCTTCCGGCAACATGAACAACTAACAGTTCTCTAAATGAAGAACAGGAGTACAGATAAAACTTACGGGCACAACAGTGTTGTAATGAAACAAAAATAGGACGCTGCGCATTAGCAAGGCCAAGGGCTAATGTTGCACTATTAACACGCATTTAATTATTTATTGGTATCGTGAGGATGTGGCTTAGCGCACTGCAGAAATGCAGTGATGTTATTCTTTAAGAACAGTGCCTGAAGGATGCTTTTCTATTGAGGGGTTTTGCACGCCAAGGGTGGGGAAAGTCAGGCGACTAGTTCAAGTCGCAATTTAAGTTTCAGTTTATTCGTCGTGTGTTTGTTAACCTGGATCAACATTACGATGAAATGAGATGGACGAGAGGATAAGCAGGAAAACAAGAAGACGAAAACAGATAAAATTAAGAATTAAAAATTAAAAAGTCATAAATTAGGGGGCAGGGTAGTGCAAGCAACAGTGCTGCACATTGAGAAAGTGACTCAGTATCAATAATTGCTCATAACGCCTGTAAATTTGTACAGATGTAAGTGGCGGAGTGAAGGAGTCTGATGACTCACACCATTTTGTAACCTTCCAATTAAATAAAAGGGGCTGTTGTTCCATCTCTTACGTCCCATTGGCCGATTGATGATCCCTGAACCCAGCAGTTGCCCCCAGTGACCTGGCTCCCAATTTGTTTCCCTGTACATTTCCATTGTCCGGAAAATTCTGTTTTTTTTATTGTTTTCATTTTAGTAATGAAATAATATCCATTCATTTTTATTTATATAACGGATGCTTTGTCAAAAAGCGACATACATGTTTATTTTTTTATGAAAGTGGGGTCAGACGCTCCCTGAAGCAATTGGGGATTAGGTCACTCAGCTGACCCCAGGATTTAAACTAATGACCTTCTGATCACAGGCACGGTGCACTAACCTGTTGATCCACACACCACACCTACCATCCCGCTCTCACATGCTCTGCCCAGCAGTCCCACCAGAGCAAGTCCTACCATACAACATTTGAAGGTCATATCGTGGGACAGTTGCTCCTTCTTTGCCTCTTTTTTACAGGCCAAAGGATAGAAAGGCACAATATCAGAGGCAAAATCCAAGAGTGTCCCTCAGACGTTCCATTTTGTGAGAATCACGGCCGAGCTGAATCCCTGCTCACTGATTTACACAGCCATCATTGTACTCATCGTCTCAGCACGTGAAGAAGATTATATCATGCTTCAGCTGCACCAAGGCAAGCTGAAACTACTGAAACCGAAGAAGCAGGGAGTCTTCCTGTTTTCAATTGTGCCACATTGCTGAAGCAGACATTTTTGACAACTGTATGGTTGAGATTAATTAAATCTAGTAGTACGACGCACACTGCTATTTTTGGTTAAGTACTTGCAGTCTAGTGGTTCAGCAGTTGCCAAAACTCTCTTGAGAGACCTACAGCCATTTGAGCTCTGCCTCCAGCAGCACACCTGATTACACAAATCAAGGGCTTTATAATTAGTTAATTAGTTGAATCAGGTGTGCCGGCAATGAAATTGAATAAATATATTCAATGGTCCTCAAGTGAGTACATTACAGAAGGTTTGCAGTCACTGGTACACAGTTGCAACCCAGTGTACACTGGATGAAGTGTATGGTAAAGAAAAAAATCAGCACCACACTGTGTACATACATACAGATAAACCCTGCACTAAAATAGTACATTAGAGAATGTTTGCACTAAATTGCAGGAGTAAATAACAGATTAAATTTACAGCACCGTGCAGAGTATAGTGCCTATCGAACTAGTAGGCAATAAAGGTGCACAAACAACACTCTTTAGAGTAAATTCCGGATTAATTTGTACACTAAAAAGTGTACATTCGATACGATGTGCCTATGCGACACACAGTAGCAATGCACACTAAATGAAGTGTAAACTAGGTAAAGTGAACAACACCATCTAGAACATGTACTAAATTCTTTCTTTCTTTTTAAAGTGGTCATTACAGTACATAAATGTGTAGCACCCAGAAGCCTATATAAAATACATGTTTCACAAGGTACATTACACACAGGCCTAATAATCTGAGCTAGTTCACTAGCGAATGCAAACCGTAGTTTATAACAAGATTCCAAAGGTATTTTTCCTACTTTACTACATGCAGACAGAACTGACCTAATCTTCATTTACCCACTCCTACTCTTCCCTTGATATAGTTAAAACTTCTGATTTATTTTTTTTTTTTTGAAAAATGAAACACTAGTATGATTAATAGGTCTAAGAAGTTTAGTAAGTTTGGTAAATAAAGACCACTATGAAATGTAAGTTGGCAGGATGAATCATAGGATTTGACTTGCACATTGATTTTTTTTCATGTTTCTTGTTCAAGAGAAGAGACGATAAAGGCGACGCGTTACTGGTTAGCCGAGGTGAATTTATGTCGGATGGAATCTTTTGTTTAGCTGCATTACATTTGTAACGTTCAGCCATGTTCACAAACCAGCAAGCCTATCGACTGAGGTGTCCCCTTGTGACCCTCAGAGCTGTAATCACGGGGAATTAGACCTGTCCAGCACTTTTGTATATCTCTCTTACCCTGCTGTGAAGTCATTTACGTAATTAATGTGCAAGCCGCATCTGTGCGGGAGACCTGCTTTCTGACATATACCGTGTCCCTTTTCTACCACAGTGTTGACATTTTTTCCACCATAAATTGACATCATGCTATCGAATTTTTGTTTTCTCTTTACTCAGTGAATAATTTTCCAT